>NC_143051.1:31967500-32267500 GCF_057628025.1 Oncorhynchus mykiss
AGAGTATACAGGACCCGGCATAATCAGACTGGGGCGAAAAGCACCACATCATTGAAAGCAATGTCATTTATATTATTTTCCACACAGAAGATCATACACAATTATTGCCTGGTGATCTTCTGATCACTTCCCGATACCTTTCTGAATCATTTCAATCACTTCAATTCATACCTCATTCAGATTGACCTACTGTCAAAGTACTGTCAGGTTGATTTGCAATAGACTGTCATAGCCCCGAATGACTGGATTACCACCAATAACAATATGTCACTACATTCTATAATCAAAAGGTAAGGTATAAGAGGGCAGTGAATATTCTGTTTCAATCTAGAAAATTATGGTATGGATATATAGAAGTGGTTCCGATGTATTGCAGTACATATTTTGTTTGTCTGTCCATTTCTTTCTGCATCCCGGAACAGAGCACTACTCTGTTCCTACATTAACTGACAAAGCTCCTATAGGCCAGATACCTCTACCAATGTCTTATATTGGTTATGCAGCCAATCACAGATAGATGAGTAGCCCCACTTCCTATGGAATATGGAACCGTACTTTATGGCTATTTTGTGATTCTTTTGGTGTTTATCTTTTTCTGCACAAAATATATCCGTTGTCATTTCTTATAATCGACAAGAACCTTTGAACATCATATATGCAGTTACTAACCTCAATTTCCGGCTTCAACCTCGGCTCATCTCCCCTGGACTCTTTTTGTTATTCCGACCCAATTTTCGGGCTATCCAAGAAGAAACATTGGCATTACAGAGGCAGGAGAGGGTGAGATTAAGGTGAAGGGAAAACCGGCTACCACATCCCTCCATTCTACTGGCCAATGTACAGATTCAAATGGATGACCTCTGATTGCAGATTTGCTATCAACAGGACTCTCGTAACTGCAATATTCTCAGCTTTTCTGAAAATGGCTTTTGGACAAGATACCCCCCATGGCTGTGCAACTCAACGGACTCTCCATTCATCGAGCAAACAGGACATTGGATTCAGGGAAATCGAGAGGGGGAGGGACTTGCCTCTTCATCAACAGCAAGTGGTGTGCTCACTCAAGCACAGAGGAAGTGTCAACCCATTGTTCACCCATCTTGGAATACTTAATGGTCAATTGTCCACCCTTCAACATCCCAAGAGATTTTTATTTGTTATCATGACTGACACCTTGGGACAATTAAAAACAAAAAGCTGGCACTTAATGAACTGTGCGAGGCTATAAACAAGCAGGAAACCACGCACCCGGATGCTGCTTTCCTTGTTGCCGGTGATTATAGTTCCAAGGTCATTAAGACACACAATGCCCAACTTCCATCAACACGTCTTCTTCGCCACTAGGGGTGATAAAGTCCTAGATTACTGTAACGCTACACACAAGCAAGCCTACCAGGCCCTCCCTCATCCCTCCTTTGGAAAATCAGAACATGACTATATACTCCTGCTTCCTGTTTACAAGCAGAAGCTCAAACAGGAAGTACCCGTGAAGTGCTCCGTTGAGAAATGGCCCTCGTGATCTGCCCAAAGACGCTTCTATTGCAGCCTTCGACAAAAACAACACAGTGCGAGCACGCCCCAATCCAAATCATTGGGTTTCCAGTGGAGTGGGTCGAGATCTTCAAGTTCCTCTGTGTCCAAATCACTAAGGACTTAAAATGGTCCATCACACACAAACATTAGTGAGAAGGCTGAAAAGATTTGGTATGGGCACTCAAATCATCAAAAAGTTATACAGCTGCACCCTTAAAAGCAAGTTATAATCCAGTATCATCACAGTCTATTTCGTCAAATGATGAAATAGACTTTGTGATGACACTGAAGATGATACCATATAGTCTGTCTTTTAGATAATCAGGGCATACTGCAATGAATAGATGGCAGACAGGGTATAGACCAGGATGGTCCACCATGCAAACAGGCTGTTCTGGTCCTGAATCTTTTGGTTACCCAATGAAAACTTTACAACAATGATATAGCAAATTAAGATGCTATGTATGCCTTTTGTTTTAAAGACAAGACACTGTAGCCTACACACCTGTGGAAGTTCGTAGTTTTCAGGGTCCAGCTCCAACTGACAGGTTGAATACCATGTGCCTTTTTTTTTTTTTTTTAAATGTAAGGGTTAACGGGTTGGGCTCTAGACCATCCAATAAGGGCTGTGTATGTAAATATCAAATCTCATTTTCAAATTTGTTTTCTAACGCCCACATGATCAGACTGAGCATTTCAGTGGCCCATGGAGGCTCAGGGAAATACATTCTAAAAAATATATGAGATAGAAATGAGAGAGAGAGCGAGCGAGAATGAGAATGTGTGTAGGTGTTGAAATCCATTACGAAATTCAATCAACTAAATGGGGATGTTATCTGTTGACAATGAGGAAATCTGAAAGTGGATGAGGTTTGTGTCAATATCACCTTGCGTGTGCGTATGTGTTTGCTGGTGGTCGGATGCATTCCATCAAATCTCTCTCAATTTCCGGGAGTGCTGGTCTCTTCCTTGGCCACCCTTCCACCCCCTCCCTCCTATCCCCTACTGCCTTCCGCTAAATATTTATGGCGTTTAAACAGAGTGCGATATCGGGCTCTGTGGAGCAGTGCGTCAGTAGAGAGCTGGTCCCAGCCAGGCTCCAGGCGATGCATAGGTCCCACCATGTTTATTAAAACTGTCTCTGAAACACCCAGAGAGAGTACGATCAAGAAGCGATGGCAGAAAATAGTCCCTCCCTCTGTGACACACACACACATTCACTCCCTCTCTCTCTCCCTCTTCCTTCATAACATTATAAATTATTTATGTAGTATTTTACATTTGCTCAGCGCAGTCCCTCTAAGCGTTAATGTTAAAGGACAATATTGTGTTTTCATAATAGGACATAAATCACGGGGGGGGGGGGGGGTACTTGCGAACATTAGAAAAATAACTTAAATTCCGCATCAGTCTATCGCAAACTTTTTCTCAATTTTTTTTGTAATGTTATATTTAACCATTATTTTACCAGGTAAGTTGACTGAGAACACATTGTCATTTACAGCAATGACCTGGGGAAGAGTTACAGGGGAGAGGGGCTATGAATGAGCCAATTGGAAGCTGGGGAGATTAAGTGGCCGTGAGGGCCAGATTGGGAATTTAGGCAGGACACAGGGGTTAACATCCCTACTCTTATGATAAGTGCCAGGGGATCTTCAGTGACCTTAGAGAGTCAGGACACTCATTTAACATCCCATCCATAAGACAGCACCCTACACAGGGCAATGTCCCCAATCACTGAAATGGGGCATTGGGATATTTCTTTGTTGTTGACCAGAGCAAAGAGTGCCTCCTACTGGCCTTCCAACACCATTTCCAACAGCATCTGGTCTCCCATCCTAGGACAAACCAGGACCAACCCTGCTTAGCTTTAGAGGCAAGCCAGCAGTGGTATGCTGCTGGCATTTCCTAAAAAAGGTCAACTCAGCCACCAGAGGGGTATGTTTAAACCTCCAATTTCAAGGTTTACTTTTGTTCCCCTTCACTTGGTCTGTATCAAGTGTAGAATGCCAATATTACATGATCACCACATCCCTGACTAGGCTACTTACTAACGTTACGTTTAGGGCTCTGTTCCCTCAGATCCACCTAGCAGTCGTCTTGGCGGTGTCTGAATTGGAACAGTGTTAGAGCTGTCAAATCCACAAGCGGCTCCTGGCATTACACCTAAAGCAGACGTTGCCATTGGCTGCACTGAGTCGCATTAAGAGAAATCCCATGCAGCCTTGTTTACAAGTTTGAACACTGGAATGTGAGACGTAATGTTTCATGATTTTCAATTTGAGCGTTATTAGTTCTATATAGCCTTCACTTTCTCGTTCTGAAATTCTAACGTGAGTGGGACGGGTGAGGCTCCGTGACAATGATCCAGAGCAGCTGTTCACCGATTTGACAGCTCCAACACAATTACACCTCTGACACCGCCAAAACATAAACTATGCTTGTGTCGGCTTATGCCGGTTAACGCTTGATCTGATTGAATCTTGGCCTTAGACAAAGCTCGTTTACGACAAAATCCCACATTTTTGCTCATCCATTTCACATGCATCAGTGTGCTTTTACAGAGAAAGCATAAAGGAGGCCTATAAATCAATCTCTGAATGTGCTACTGTGATGAACCCTCTCTCTCCCCTGCTGCGCTACGATACAACGATTGCAGGCATGTGCTCTGACGTAGTGTTCAGCCAGGAGTTGATGGACAGTCGGAAGAGCGAATGAAATGGTAGAAATGGTAGGAGGGACATCCCAGCTTCAAGTGGTTTCAAATTTCCCATCCTATGTCAAACAGGCTCAGAAAATACTATGGTGTCCGTGGGAACCAGGGCTATCGCTCAATGCATGCCATTTCGATCTGGTGTCCATAGATCGATTTATAAGCGAAAAATGTCAGTCAGAACCGGTACCTAAACCACGCAGGTCCCCTGTTCGAGGTTTTGAAAAACAAACACCATTCTGAGAAGTGGCGGAATGTTGCTTCAGCACTGGAAGCACGAGACCCATGTGTAGGAGTAGCCTATGTGTCAATCTGCAAGAGGGACTCCAAGAAGCTCCTCATTAAATATATTGTAATCTTCATTTACAAGGTTTTGGCTGCATTTGCCTTCACAACACACTAACACAATAAATGTAATTCTACATTTTTAAGGAAAAAACGATATCTCACCTGGGATTTGAACTTGCGCAACCAGTGAAAAATACCAGGAGCCAGGCTGGTTTTAGTAACTGTGAATTTCAGGTTGTGCAGTTAGACCTCTGTTAAGGATGCTTCCATGGACAAATGTTGGATCATGTCCAGCTACGTCAACGATTTGAATTGGCTCATACAAAATTTGAACTGGATATAATCATGGCCACCTGGTGAGGTTAGCAAAGGGCTAAATGTGCCAGGTTATGTAATGGGAACAGCTAATAAGTAGCCTTTGATCACATAAACTAAAACTTTTACTTTTTCTTATGTTCCCCAGGGTTTTTTCAGTGTTGCAGGCACTGAGCATGTCGATTGCTTTTGTTAGGGAACTGAAAACATTTGTACACAGAACATGTCTGCTACGAGTAAAGTAGTGTACTCTATACGTTGTTTGTTTGTATAGTTCACTGTAATGATGACTGTCATATCATACTTTATCTTTGTTTGTGTGCCAGCGTGTGTTCATTAGGCGATACAGTGTGTGTGTTCATAATTAGTGTGATTATCTGTCTGTCTGGTGCATGTATGATTTCCATTGCATGTATGTGTATAGTGTAGTCTGAGAATCCCTTAGTTCTACTCCTAGTGCTCCCACATGGCGTCCCCCATCCCTCAACCCCTCCACCCTGTTTTTCCCCATGGCTGTCTGGGAGCCATGCAAGTCAGTCCTCCCATGAGACCGTTCCTCTCTGTGCTCTGTCTCGGAGTACCGCATGCATATTTATACCCTAATTATGAACCCTGATTTACCGCCCTGTGACGGGAGAATGATGAGCCATTAACAGACACGCAGGCTGTAGCTGCCAGGCCATGAGTCACACAGTCACAGATGTCGGGAGGGGAAGTGTATAGAGATATGGGGCTGGGGGATGTTAAAGGTCCCTCTGGCCTTATTTGGGGCCAGAAGTCAAAACAATAGCGGAGCCGACATTCACCTGTGAGGAACACCTAAAAAGCACAGCTCAATATATTTAGTGTGTAGATAGGAAATGATCAGCGGTCCAGGTCAACTAGACACTAAACTGCATTACTGCTACGTGATATTTATATTCTCTATCCATGTGATTTCCCTGAATATGCCAAAGCTCTTACTCTAATAATCAGAATTCTACAATACTTCATGTGAAAAACAGCCATTACAGATCATAATTTTACAGTTTCTGAGCAAAGTGAGCCATGAAAGACTACGTCAAATGCCCCCATTCAATCTAATGCTGCCAATGAGAAAATTCAAAACTAACGTGGGTGGCGTATCAAGCCTTTGGTAATCAATGAGCCCAAATTCACAAGAACGGTCAATGTTGTCCTGCTCTCTCCTGTGTTCTCACGCCTCTGCAAAACCCTTCTCCTTGAACTTCTCAATACCGGCATCTGAGATCTTAGTCTGGTCTACTGACCCTCTATGTGTCTCCATATCATCCACAGTATTCACGTTTCAGCCAGTAAAAGCTATTTTTTTTTTGTTGTTGTTGTATCTTGTCTCATCGCTGCAACTCCCCGAGGCGAAGGTCGAGGCGAAACTCCCCGAGGCGAAGGTCGAGTCATATGTCCTCCAAAACATGACCTACCACTAACACCCACTTAACCTGGAAGCCAGGTTTGAGGAAAAACAGTTTAACCAGAGTCAGCCTTCAGGCACCCAGACCGCCACAAGGAGTCATTAGAGCGTGATAAGCCAAGTAAAGCCCCCCCTAACCCGGACAACACTGGGCCAATTGTGCACTGCCCTATGGGACCCACTGGTCACGGCCAGTAATGACACAGCCTGGGAGTGAACCTGGGTCTGTAGTGATGCCTCAAGCACTGTGATGCATTGCCTTAGACCACTGCTCCACTCAGGAGGCCTGCTCTTTTTGTTTTCTATGCCTCGTCATGTACAACAATAGCAGACAGTGGACAACTGTGGACTCAAAAGGTCAGTGATGTTTACCATGTGAACATGGACTGATCTGAAGGTTAACGTGGGGCCTCATGAATGAACCTCTATGGTGGCATCTCAGCATTTACTCTACATCCTACAACATTCCGCTCATAGACTGACCCCCACGCCCTCCCAAGCTCCTCCCAGCTTCACGCCAGGGAGGGAATTCCTCAAGGGAGCATTAGATAAAGTTAATGGAGAAGCTGTGGATGGAATAATGCATGGGGAGATACAGTATGCAATATGCCTCTGCTGGAATGCCTTTCAGAGATTGAGATGTTCCCACTCACGCCATTCTCCACGTTCCCTCATCAACATTTCTAATGAGAATGAGCTCTGATGGAATCTGCTGATAAAGCACTTAACTATTGTTCTCAACTGGCATTCAGCATTCTTCAGAAATGTTATCTCATGGGGTATTGTCTTTCTAATGTAGTGTGGCTGACTGAAAGAGACCCTGTAATTCGCAGGAAGTCTTATCAGCCACTGTCAATGGATTGTGTTATCCAAGTACTGAAATGGGTCTTATCATCAACTTTTGAAATCTTTATTCATATTTTGAGAAACTGATGTAGCCAAATGTTACTTACATTTATTCTAGTATATTATTGACTATGGTTCATTTTAATTAAAGGTGCAATATGCAGAAATAACTCTGCCATTTCCTGGATGCAAAAATTCTAATAGTTCGCCTAGTTTCAGTTTGTGACAAACCATCAAGTATAGTGTAGGAAATCATTGTATCATCTAAACCGCTGTAAAATATATTTTCAATAACCCAAAATATTGTATTTTCAGCTGTTTAAAGCAAAACCTTCAGAACGGGAAGCATAGAAATAGCTCACATAGAACATATCCAGCGCTTCTTAGACTTGCTTTCAATGAGAATACAAATGTATAACTCACAGTTCTATGTGAATATTTCATCCAAATGTTATAACTTTACACTGTGAACATTTGTGTCTGACCATTGAATAAGCTTGAATACGTTTTTAAATTCAAATGCATTTAGCATGCACAGCATACATAGCGATCCGTTAGAATCTCAGTATCAGTACCTGATAAAATGTGATTGACTGACTGGCTAAGCGTGTGGTGTGAATTCCTTATGCAGTTGCTGACTGCGACACTGTAAACTTTGTAAGTGGTTCATAAGTAGTACAGGGAACTTTAAATTGGAAGTTGTTCTGTGTCTGTGTCAAAGGGATCATTGATGTGTCCTGAAGTCTAAGAGCGTGAGTTTTTTGTTTGTTTGTTTTGACTCTCACTTTTGTACCATCCAGTAAATGTATTTTTGCATTCATGAACAGTAGAAAACAGCTTAGAGGCTTTCACATCTACGCCTCACCAAAACACAGACCGCTATTAAGCCATAATAACTTCCTTTGGCCGTTACTCACTCCTTGTTTTGGATCGTTCCACTTGATACCAAACTAAAGTTGTTTTACAGCTCCATCTGTCGTCAGCAGTTGTAAGCGGGGGTATTTTCTCCCAAAACACCAGGTAGCTGAGTCGGATAGAGAACGCAGGCATGCAAACAAAGTGAGGTCCAGAGAGGTGACTGTACACCTGTGCATTATACAGGAATGAAAGTAATGAAATCTCTGCCTGAGAAAACGGACCACAGCGAAGTGAGATCCAGGTGCTTTATTTGGTATTTATTTTCAACTAAAAAATATAATTACTCGCTGGCGGTGACTCACCATTTGCCAGGATCTGCACTCAATAAGCAGAATTTGTGAGACCTTTTTTTATCCACTCTGTGCAAGCTAAGGGCACAGCAGGTAGTGTTGCTATGCAGGAGACTTGCCTGTGGTCACTGTAGATCCCTGGGTTTCTGGTAAAGTTTTTCAATTCATGTGTGTGGCTGCTGAGTGAGAGGTAAGCTAAACACTATCTACCTGAACACGGAATGTTCAAGTGTTCAGAAGTATTCATATAAGCAAGCTCTGATCATTTGCATCTCCTTCAGTGTTTACATTTAAAGGGTCATTTCTCTCCAAAAACATTATTTGTCAGGAGTAATTGGCAAAGATGAGCACCATTTTATTCATCATATTCTGTGTTGATCTTTTCTATTCATTTGTGGTTGAAGCATAGAGCTGGATCTAGCCACAACCAATGGCGTGGGACTTGGATTCTTCTTGACATTAAACTACTTTCGAGGTCTAAAAGCATGTGACCATATTTGATTTTTGAGTAAAATGTCCCTTTAAATCTGGTAAGCAATAAAGAACATGTCCATAAAGAGCACAAAAACCCTTTGAGCAATGTATCAACATGTTTAAAGGCAAATAATTAAAGGAGACATCTTGGCCTGTCCAAACATGGTATAATTCAAAACCACCTAAATGTGATGGACATCTGACTTCATCTAATTCTTACCTGAAAACACAGAGAGCAGACCTTGCATGCACCCCTCTGTGGTAGAGAGGTATAAAAGACAGCGTGACAACATCTGGCTGTGGGCTAATGTCGAGAAGAAAAACCTAGCTACTGTATAAAGAAGGAATCCATTAGACAAGGGTGTTCAAACCCCAGGCTAAGCCACCTTGCCAATGTTCAGGCACCCAGGGAGGCCAAGCAGCACTTCATACACTGGCTTTGGGAGTTCATCAAAAATTCTCTTGGCAGCAGCCCCAGCCTCCTTAAGCCATTATTTACTCAGTGAGCCCCCACTTCCTGGAGATCTCCTTGGGCTGGAGTTGGGCCCAGAAAGTCCTCCCTCTTCTCCCCTTTGAACAGTGAGCTCAGCAGGGAAGCAACCCTTCAAGATGTCCACCTCCTGCCCAACACTGGCAGCCATGAAGATGGCTGACCTTGAGGTTGACGGACTTCCTGGTCGTCATAGTGAATAGTGATGGTCCCCAGCATTTTTCCTTGGAGAACTCCTGTAATTGAAGCCAACAGGCCGGCACTTTCCACCTGAGACTACTTTCTCAAACCCAATTACTTTCTACCTATTGGTACAATTTTAGGATCTTAAGTGATTGCTCTTTTTAAGGGGTGGTTGGTAATCATTTAAATGTCAGTGCTGTCAACAGTGATTTAAGAAACAGTTTTAAAAGATTGAAGAAAGGTAGGTGGGTAGAATAGAGGAAAGTAGTTTGACCACAGGGTTTATGGTTGAAGTAGGTACGAATTAATTCACAAAAATATACTGACAATGGTATGGGCTCAAATTAGTTGACATTTGCTGTGTGAACTGCCATTGTCATATTGGTTTGACATTCTAGTGTCCCACAAGCTGCTTATCAAAATGTGGATGAAGTCCATCTTAGCTAGAGTTTGAGTTGATGATGAATCACAGGTGGCCAGTGGCACCTTAATTAGGGATGATGGGCTCGTTGTAATGACTGGAATGGAGTGAGTGGAATGGTATCAAGTACATCAAACACGTTTTCCATGTGTCTGATGTCATTCCATTAGCGCCGTTCCAGCCATTATTATGAGCCATCCTCCTCTCAGCAGCCTCCTGTGATGATGATGCACCGCCCGATCTACTGCTGTTTGAGGGAAATCAAGCAGCTATTTTACAGACCATCGGTTCTTCTAATTTCCGCTGATTGCAGCCTAATTACAGCCGTCCAATTAGACGTTCATGGCTAATTATGTCCCTTGTTTGACTACCCTCTTCACTTGGCGTCTACAGTTGCGCTCCGCCTTGAAGTGTCAGCGCCAGAGTAACATTTGTTTGCAGAGTTCAGTGACTATCGTCTGTGATTTCGTCGCTTGTTTGCTGTCACCTCAACAGCGGATGCTAAAAAACAAACGCTGCCTCCATTAGAGGTGTTCTCTGGAAGCGCACTGTCAGATGCTTCCATAGTCCACCTTCTCCCTCTTTGTGCCCTTCAGATGAAGGCTTCGATCAGTGAGACCAGAGCTCCCTTTTAACTCTTGGTCGCTTTTGATTCTTTTCACTGTTTGTTTTCGCAGCACACCTTGATTTCAAGGTACGGATAAGATAAACAATGGCAGTGTTTGCTTTTGGTTTGACTTATTTTTTTATTTACTCAGCTGGTCCATTGAGATATGCAGACTGAATCGGTGGATCAAGAAGTGATTCCTTTAGACAAATCTATCTAATACGTTATGTTCATGTCTGGTACTCTGTATTTGATATTTTATTAGGATCCCTATTAGCTGTTGCGAAAGCAGCAGCTACTCTTCCTGGGGTCCACACAAAACATAAAACATGACATAATACAGAACATCAAGACAAGAACAGCTCAAGGACAGAACTACTTCAACTTAATGTTTTACATATACTTAATGAACTACAAATATGTAGTGTTCGTAGTAATGACAGACATTATTTTTGACCACATCAAGCAGGCATATTTGTAAATATACCCCCTCCGATGAAAAAATACGCTGATACAACTCCATCAGCATTACATATAATCTCACATGAGGTGTAAAGTCTAAACCACTTTCTTCATGCATATCTGGGTGTTAGCACCCCTTCAGTCTACATAAAGCCTGTCACCAGTCCCAGTTTCCCTAAAGAATTTGTAAATCAATCGTTCCTACACATTGTGCTCTTCGTCAAGGAGAACAGTACTGGCAGCTATCATTGTGCACTATCAATGTTGCCATCCGCCACCATTTCCACAGCTGTCAGTCACGGGTGTGTGGTAATCTGGCTTCATCCTCCATCTGTCTCTCCCTTTCTCTTTTGCTCATTTTCCTGTACTCTGACAGGGTGCACAGAGGGAGGAATTCTCAGTGACATGGTGTACTCAGAATATGCACACAAAGCCAAACACAGCACAACATCGCACTGACATCTGTTTCTGTCGGACTCTTCTCAGGGGGGCCAGTCCCGTGGGGTCCTTTGAATGGCGTTCTTACAGAGTTCGCCTAGGTGAATGTAATCCAGTGTTGTTTTTTCATTGCCTGGGCCTATGAGGTGGTGACAGTGTTATGACCTTTCATCTTAAACGTCAACAGCAGGTAGGGTCGTCCCGAGAGTTTTAACAAACAAAACAACTACGTACGTCAATGAAAATTCAGTGTAGACTGAGAATTCAGTGTAATCTGAGAACTCCTCAGTAACAAACTCAGCTGTGGTGTGTGGAGATGTGAACCCTGGGAGGGGATAGAGAGCGAAAACATTTTTTAAACCTGCTGTGGCATATTTTAAGTACATCCTAACTGTATTTACTGTATACACCTTGCATCTTGTAAAGGTGGTTTCCTGTTTAACCTGTTATTTCCACATGTGGTAACTATGGCAACGGTGGATGGAGTACAGACCCCCGGAACGAAGTCAAGCGACAGAATGCCTCTGAGGACCATGGGAACCGGACAGAATTAATTAACAAATAAAGAGCTGCTATGATTAGCCTGGGTGGCTTTTCACAGTAAAACCCGGTGAGGGAACCTTTTGTTTTAGCAGTCAAAGCTAGCTACTATGACTGTCACTCTTACTATGGAGTGTACAGTAAATGCTATGTATTCCTCTAACACCTTGTTTGGTCATAAATCAGCTGTCAGATTAGCTCTCAAATCTTTCACTGTTTGACTATTAACACATATTGCATTAGCTTGAATAATAACTTTGCACCATTTCTGTCCGTCTCAAAGTGAAGACATTTGGGTTCACTTCAACCTTAAACACTGTGCGTAACCAGTTCCCTCCAAAATGTTCTTGCTCCAAATTAACAATGGTAAGCTGTGTTCTCTGTAAGGGAAGAATAAAACTGGGATGTGAATGAAGTTAGCAAGAATACCTGTAGCTTTAGCCAACTGTCCCACAATGCATCACTTCAGAGTAGAGAATAGTTGATGATGTATTGGACAGTGGGGCAGAGAACCATTCAAAGGCGGAGAAATGGTTTTTGTTAAAAGGTTTTACTGTTTGAAATACCCCTCTGAGACCTGCTTCCTGGAATTATTGAGAAAGCATTCAACTTTAAACACGACAAGACATTTATCCATCCCGGACATATTAATTAAAGGAGTGCATAACTCATTAAGATGTAGAAATATGCACACAATTATTAAACGTAAACCGTTGGTAAGCTGACTGCAGTATATACATCTGTAGGTTTGCGTGTATGTCCGTTAAAGTGTGTGTGTTTTCATATCCTCTACTACATGGATGGGCAACTTGATGAGGGTGGGGGCCACAACAAAAGGAACTAATCAACCCTTGTGACAGCGAAGAGAAAATATTTCTGTTTCAGTTTTAAAGTTAATTTCCTGCAATTCTAAACATTGTGAAAAGAGGCGGAGAGAAAAATGAGCAGTTCTACAGCTAATTTCAGTAACAGTAAGTTGAGACCCAGACTGAGTCCACCCCACAAAAAAAAATATATACTGTATATCTAGATATATACATCAGCATTTGTGGGTTTGATTTGTGGCTTCTGAAACTCGTCAGTCCTTTCTTGTTCTGAGAAATTAAGGCTATTCCATGTAAGAAATTGCCTAGAAACTGAAGATCTCTTACAACGCTGTGTACCTTCACAGAACAGCACAAACTGGACAAGTACATTAGAGTGTCTAGTTTGAGAAACAGACGCCTCACAAGTCCTCAACTGGCAGCTTCATTAATTAGTACCCGCAAAACACCAGTCTCAACTTCAACAGTGAAGAGGCGACTCCGGGATGTTGGAGTTGCCTCGCACAACAATTTTCAGCTGTGCTAACATAATTGATAAAGGTTTTTCTAATGGTCAATTAGCCTTTTAAAATGTTTAACTTGGATTAGCTAACATAACGTGCCATTGGAACACAGGAACAGTGGTTGCTAATAATGGGCCTCTGTACGCCTATGTAGATATTCCATTAAAAATCAGCTGTTTCCAGCTAGAATAGTCATTTACAACATTAACAATGTCTACACTGTTGTCGTGTCTTTGGCTATGCCGGATAAAGTGATATGACATGCTATTCTATAAAATAATTTATCCGTAATTAATATTGCCTGATTGAGCTAATCATGTAAATGTAATTAACTAGAGAGTCAGGCACCACAAAATAATATTTATAGAGCTGTTATCTTCCGAATATACTCTTAAAGACCTAGTAATATTTTACATCAATAGCAATCAATATTAATCGTCATCTTAATTCAGTCTCATCTGAAAGTTGTAAATTCTTGGTTATCTGCACGAACACTGGCTAACAAGTTGAATCAGCAATACAAAATCAGGTTTACTTATTTATTTACTAAATGCCTAACTAATCACACAGAATTACACATACACATAATTAAATCATAGCTTGATTACAAATTACGTCATAAAGGAAAACGTCCCTAGCGGGCGGAACAGATATGACAGCTGGTTACACAAAAGAAAAGGGGCTGGGTTTGAGTGAAAGAGCAGGAAGACTGAGGGACACAGGGAGAAGCTGTGCTATCGTAAATACAATATCTTATGCATTCTAAATTACCGCCCATTTGGAAAAGGAAAATGCAATAAATATTCACTCTGCGCTGCGCTTCAGTAGGTTGGTAGTAGATGGAAGGAATGTTGCCCAACCGAGTCCTTTGTCCTTTGAAGAATGTCTCTGCTGGTAAATTGTTGTAGTAATGTCGTTGTGTGGTAGACGGGATACTCTGTCTGTTCCTTTCTAACCTGCGTTTGCAGCTGCTGTTGCTAACTCAACGGCTAGGAGGTATCTCTTCTGTAGTGAATAAGAGTTCAAAGTTTATACCATTCGCAACCAAAGCTCAGGCTGATGTTGGCTTCGTTCTGTAGTTATTACCTGAACCATTCTGACATCGGACCGTCGTCCTCACATCCTCGGAACAGGAGGTTATATTGTCGTCAAGGCTTTATATAGGAAGGGAGAGGAGGGCGTGTTTGAAAAGTTTTATAGCCCATCTCCCTTCACAGGGGCGGGCCACTGATTGAGCAGAGCCCTACTTTATGAAAACCCAAATCTCAAATTTTAGAAGCTAAAATCACATTTCATCCCATCACGAATAATTTCATATTCAAACATTTCAATTGAACAACAATTCCATGTGAATCCGATAACTCTGATGTGTAGACTTTCCACTGTAGAGTTTATGTCATCTTATCATTGATGAGAATGTCTCAGATGACAACCGAACTGACATCATATTCATTAAGTACCACTGCATATGTTCAATTGGTCGGATTACCAGAATATAGTTAATTTCCCCCCACCTTCTGATGTTCCCAGAATCTCTATGTTAACCAAGGGTTTTGCAAATGTAACATCAGTAGAGTAGAGAGAGGAAAAAGGGGGGAAGAGGTATTTATGACTGTCATAAACCTATCCCCAAGCCAACGTCATGACACTGTATTTCTGATCAATTTGATGTTATTTTAATGAACAAAAAAAATTGCTTTTCATTCAAAAACAAGGACATTTCTAAGTGACCCCAAACTTTTGAACAGGAGTGTAGATATATATATATGTGTGTTTTTTAAATTTGTCCAAGGGCCTACAAAAGGGGAGCTGCCAGTTGCCCATCCCTGCTCTACTACAACTCAGTTTCACTAATAGATAAATACCATCCAGATGTTTAAATCTCTCAAAATCTTTGCCCAAAATATCTCTTGGAATTTGACAAAAGAGCTTCACGGAAGTGTAAGCACTCAGAGACAAGACGCTTAGTACCTCTCTATTTATCCCAATGAAGTTGCTCATGTTTTTTTAATGACCGCTACAGACGTGTCGTAAAGGTAATCAATGCTCTGTGTTGGAGGTCACTGGAAATCTGTCTGGAGTCAAAATATGTGGTGAGATTTCCAATGTGAAGCTGGTCTATTTGTGCAGTGGAGTTGGTTTGTGAACTACCCTCATGTGATGAGTGACCTTGAATGAGACCTGAATACGGTTAGCTAACTCCCCAAGCTGATGTCTAGGTGGCCAATAAAGCTAAGTCTAGTGGCGTGCAGACACCTCCAGATTCAAACCCAGCTGGGCATAGCTACACTCAACCCCACACTTGGTATATTGATAGTCCTGTCTGATATGGATTAGGTCAATTGCTGGCTTAGTGTATTGGCTGCCGCAGTGACCACCTACTTGTCTGAGACTGGAAAACAGGGAGCGAGACGACTAGCCATTTAACCAAGTGGGAAGCATTGCCGCCTGAGCACATATCAATATTGTTCATGCATTCAAATCCCAGAGATAAGTATCTCCCAAGTGCATGGCATCAAAGTGCCTTCGACATCATGGTCATAAAATGGTATCTGCACTGTGGATGTGCTGTGGGAATTACGGTGCAATGACAGGGCTCCATGATGTGATCACCGCTGTGTGATAACACTGATTACAGTGGTGTGGTGGGGGAATAATGTCGCTGTGAACCAATGACCAGTCCTTCTGATGTTTAATGCCTCGGGACAGAGGGTAATTTAGCCCTTTCACACTGGCCATAGTTATGGTGATGAGATTTGTATTCATTTATGGGAGTGCCATTGTCCTGCCGTGTGTGGACTGAAACACGTCGCTTTTTCTATTCCATGGTGGAAATAGTGAGTAAATCAGGGTGTATTTCCAGTTTATGATGCATCTTGCTAGAGGATGTTATCCAGTAATAAGGAACCAATATGTCTTCAATCATATATACAGTGCCTTGCGAAAGTATTCGGCCCCCTTGAACTTTGCGACCTTTTGCCACATTTCAGGCTTCAAACATAAAGATATAAAACTGTATTTTTTTGTGAAGAATCAACAACAAGTGGGACACAATCATGAAGTGGAATGACATTTATTGGATATTTCAAACTTTTTTAACAAATCAAAAACTGAAAAATTGGGCGTGCAAAATTATTCAGCCCCTTTACTTTCAGTGCAGCAAACTCTCTCCAGAAGTTCAGTGAGGATCTCTGAATGATCCAATGTTGACCTAAATGACTAATGATGATAAATACAATCACCTGTGTGTAATCAAGTCTCCGTATAAATGCACCTGCACTGTGATAGTCTCAGAGGTCCGTTAAAAGCGCAGAGAGCATCATGAAGAACAAGGAACACACCAGGCAGGTCCGAGATACTGTTGTGAAGAAGTTTAAAGCTGGATTTGGATACAAAAAGATTTCCCAAGCTTTAAACATCCCAAGGAGCACTGTGCAAGCGATAATATTGAAATGGAAGGAGTATCAGACCACTGCAAATCTACCAAGACCTGGCCGTCCCTCTAAACTTTCAGCTCATACAAGGAGAAGACTGATCAGAGATGCAGCCAAGAGGCCCATGATCACTCTGGATGAACTGCAGAGATCTACAGCTGAGGTGGAAGACTCTGTCCATAGGACAACAATCAGTCGTATATTGCACAAATCTGGCCTTTATGGAAGAGTGGCAAGAAGAAAGCCATTTCTTAAAGATATCCATAAAAAGTGTTGTTTAAAGTTTGCCACAAGCCACCTGGGGGACACACCAAACATGTGGAAGAAGGTGCTCTGGTCAGATGAAACCAAAATTGAACTTTTTGGCAACAATGCAAAACGTTATGTTTGGCGTGAAAGCAACACAGCTCATCCCTCTGAACACACCATCCCCACTGTTAAACATGGTGGTGGCAGCATCATGGTTTGGGCCTGCTTTTCTTCAGCAGGGACAGGGAAGATGGATGGAGCAAAATACAGGACCATTCTGGAAGAATACCTGATGGAGTCTGCAAAAGACCTGAGACTGGGACGGAGATTTGTCTTCCAACAAGACAATGATCCAAAACATAAAGCAAAATCTACAATGGAATGGTTCAAAAATAAACATATCCAGGTGTTAGAATGGCCAAGTCAAAGTCCAGACCTGAATCCAATCGAGAATCTGTGGAAAGAACTGAAAACTGCTGTTCACAAATGCTCTCCATCCAACCTCACTGAGCTCGAGCTGTTTTGCAAGGAGGAATGGGAAAAAATTTCAGTCTCTCGATGTGAAAAACTGATAGAGACATACCCCAAGCGACTTACAGCTGTAATCGCAGCAAAAGGTGGCGCTACAAAGTATTAACTTAAGGGGGCTGAATAATTTTGCACGCCCAATTTTTCAGTTTTTGATTTGTTAAAAAAGTTTTAAATATCCAATAAATGTCGTTCCACTTCATGATTGTGTCCCACTTGTTGTTGATTCTTCACAAAAAAATACAGTTTTATATCTTTATGTTTGAAGCCTGAAATGTGGCAAAAGGTCGTAAAGTTCAAGGGGGCCGAATACTTTCGCAAGGCACTGTACGTCCTTGCTGTTTTAATGTAAAAAGAAGGAAAGCCATCGCTATTTTGTGGCGTTGTTCAATGTTCACTTCACTAATGTCCTGATCTACCTGTTTGAGTAAAGTTGGACTTAAATTCATTCCATCCAACCCGACTTTGTGAAACCTTAGTAAAAAGGCAAAACATCAAGGTACGCTATTACAGTGCATCAATCCCATCAGTGTTGTTGTGGGGTGTTTCGTAACATGACTTTGGATGTAAAACGACAAAAAAGTAAGCATGAAGTATGGCAAAGTGTACAAAACACATGAGCTGTTTAAGCATTAAGAAGATGGTCCATGTTTTAGATGTCTTGTTTTCTATCTTAATAATTCATGCAGTTAAAGTCCTAAAAATAGTCCAACAACTGTCATATCAGCAATATTCAGTTTCAGAGCGCTAAATATGTTTGTACAGTATGTCTTGTGTCATTAACCATTGTCAGGCGTTTTCTGTACAGAAATAGACTGCATAGGCCTAATGGACTCTCACTCACTCTGCATTTACCCTGAAGGAGGGGAGAAGACCTCTTCTCGAAGTGGACCAACTGTCTTTAATATCAACAAATAATACCGCTCTGGGACGATATCGTTTGCACGAACTGTCGCTAGGGCTAGGGAGGCAATATTGAAATATCACCAGGGTCAAATGTCAAGATAAGAGAGGCTGGGGGACGTGGGAATTGGATTAGCAGGAAGAAGGACTGGAACATTTTTTAAAAAGGAAGAGTCATCTTCTGACATTTGGAGTAGTGGACGTATAGTCCCTGCCAAGATAAACAAAGAAAAGAAAAAAGGGGATAAAATATAAATGCTGGTTTTAAATACAAATAATAATAATACATTTTATTTTAAGCGCTTTTCAAGACAGTCAAGACACTTTACATACAAGATAATAAGTATGTTTCAAAAGCAATAAAATCATATTATTAAAATAAGCAAGTAAATGCAGAAAAATCGAAATACATAAATTCACAGTAAATATATACGAAATATATAGAAAGATCTAGAAAGACTTATCTACATTTAAATGCATTGCACCTTGTGAAAACAGTAGAGGCCACGTACTGTTTCCAATAGAGGATTAGAATTATGCACGAGTGTACCCAGTGTAGTCAATTGCCTGTGGCCTGAGGGTTTGTCCTTTCTAATAAATATATTTCTATGATTTTCACAAGGTAGAGACTATGTTTCTTGGGGTCTCACTTTAATTACACAAGTCCAATATTGTCAAAGTGTGCCCCCAAAGCGTTGTCATGCCATGCGTTTTGTAATATTGCTCTCATAGTGTTTTTAATTTCAAACGTGCAGAAGCTACTGCAGATTGTTGCTGCAAGCAATCAGCAGACATAGTGTGTATCAGGCATATATGTGAAATCTGTAGAAATGACTGTAGATGTTCAAGACAAACGTTTACATGTATTGGAAAATCCATTATAATCAGACCTACTGGACTTTTGAATAAACCACTAACATCAAGTTCGCCTTGTTGTTTTGTCTGTTTTTTTTCTGTCTGCTATCACCATGCAAAGTTGTGAAGAGACCAATGGACGACTGGAAATGAAACTGCTCTCACTCCTGTGTCAAAAAACTAGATTCCTCGTCTCTCACAGCCAACATATTGCCATTACTCTTCTTCGTATCAATATCCCCACCTCCACAGGTTACAAATGGGTGCTGTTTAAAAGCCTTTTGAGTTTATCCTGGTCATATCCGCATTTATTTGGTTTCCAAGGCGACACGGAGGAGCCTTTGGCTTTCATTTATCGTCAGATATTAAGTTGTGGACATGATAGAATCATAAATAACATCACAGTGAGAACAGTGGCACACTTATTGCTCTTAAAGGGATGGGGGACAGACAGTCTATGGATTTGTTCCCAGAAGTATACAGTACACTATGTTAAATACAGTAGAGCAAGGAATTTGTATGCCACATACTTTTCTTGTGTTTCAGCTTTTCTGAGCAGGTGGTTTAGATTATCAGCATAAATGTGATAAGACACGGACGCCTTATATTCTATAATTGGATAATGATTACATGGATTTCAACCATTTCAAAAAATGAAATTTTGGTCCCTATTACCCATTATCCAGTTAATTTCTCAGTCCTCTACACTCTGCATCCATTGTAATACTTCTCCAACACTTCATCAATAGACAGACATTCTACATTGGATGATACTAATAAGAGTGAAAAATATGTTGGTCATTTAGTTACACTGATTAAGCTAGGCTTTAATTCTTCCATCAAGAAGACAGCCTGCACATAGACCAAGAGTGGCGGCCACCCTGCACACCCTGTCAGATGGCAGGCCAAAGAGACCAGGCCAGCACTGCTGCTTCCTGAGCGAGTGAGACAGACATTTCCCTGTTCTCACATCGCTGGCACATTGGCATATTGACAGCGGGCATTGGAAGGCTTTGGGCCGGGCGCCAGAGCTCAGCAGGGCTAAACCCCAGGCCCTGGCTGCTTTGGCCTGGCATGCAACGCCGCTTTGAGCCAGCTTCCTCTCTGCTCTTCCTCTTGCTGTTCCAAGCCTGGGTTACCTAGCGTCAGCTACCACAGAGCTCTTGGGTGTACTGTAGGGGAGAGTGGGTCCGCTGTCCCAGCATGGCTAGCATGGCGGTGGCTTCCAGGATTAATTGCAGGTCCATCTGCACAAGCTAGATACGTGCAGGGTCAAGATCCCCCACGAGTGTCTCTGTGTGTGTGTGTGTGTGTGTGTGTTTGTATGCGGGTCTATTTGTTTGTTTGTAGGGGTATAAAAAGGATTGGTATCCGTTTTTTGTGTCATTTTGTGCCACTGTGTGTATTCACAATGTGTAAGTGTTTAAATTCTCAAGTGTGAATGCGTGTATTCTTGTCAGCCACCATATTTACCACCAAGAAGTCACAGTAGTTGTAAGGGCAGCATGTCCTAATTTCTCAGTGGGTTAAAAAGACAACAATCTTACAAACTTTCCAGCAACTTTTTCTTCCCCAGTTTCTCGTTCACTCTCTTCTCACGATCTCACTGTCCCTGTGTGCACTACGTGAGTCACCTGGCATGCTCTTTCTGCTGTTTAAAAGGCCACTTGACATTCTGAGGAGGAACTCCATGAAAGATGCGTGGCTGAAACGTGGGTAGGAGAAAAGACAACTGTGTGTGTGTGTGTCTCTCTCTCTTTCTTTCTCTCGCTCTCTCACTCACACTTCCAGACGCTGCCAGGTCATGGAGTGTGAACAGGCAGATTCTCTGCCCTCCCTCCCTTTGCTCGCTGTTAGTGTGATAATTGTAGTTCATCTGTTGGTGTCTCTATGGAGAGTGTGAGACAGATTTTACCCTGTGGCATCTGACAGAAAGGGGGGGGGGGGGGGGGGGGGCAGGTTGGTATTTTGGAAGTTTAGTAGGTGGATGTAGGACAGTCTAGCAACATTTTCTTGAAAAGCAATTGTATCTCAGTTCTTCCCTGCTGAGGGTACAGCTGATAATTGAGCTGATATCTTCAGGTCCACTGAAGGTAGTGAGTGTCACCTGTACCCTCGTAAGTAATTTGTCATTTTTTAAAAGTGGATTAACTGAGCATGTCAATCAAATAATACATTTGTATAAGTAAGAAAAAATGCCTGAGGGGGTGTGGTATATGTGTGGTTCGAGCCCTGAATGCTGATTGGCTGAAAGCTGTGGTATATCAGACCACATACCATGGGTATGACAAAACATTTATTTTTATGTTGCTAACCAGTTTATAATAGCAATAAGGCACCTCTGGGGTTTGTTATATATGGTCAACAAACCACGGCTAAGGGCTGAGTCCTAACACTCCGCGTTGCGTCGTGCATAAGAACATACCACACCCCCTCTGCCTTTATTGCTTAGTAATAAGACTTTTCCTGGGCTCACGATGCTTCGGTATATTGCCAGTGATGGATCTTAGTAATGTCCGGATTTACTGAAACCGAATGTACCTACAGACTATAGTAACCTCAACTGTCTAATGTGTTTGATTCTGACACCCTTTTAACATCTGCACACGTTTGTCAGGGCTTCTCAATTCCAATTCAGTTGAAGAGTACTCTAATGGCATCCTATCCAAACATACTGTTCCTTGGAATGTCTTGATATCATCTCTACCCTGGCAAAAGTACCCTCTCGGGACTAAGAGGGTGAGATAGAGTGAGCTTTATCAAAAGATTGTGTGGATCCTGCCAGCCAGGAAAAATGACCCCAACCTTCTATAGATAGGAGTATTGATTGTACACATTACAACGTGGACTGGCCACAAACAATCCGATTTCTGGTCCACCTCTAACAACCATTTTATCCTTATGCGTGTCTCATATGGACTGTCCCTCTTTACAATTACAGAACACATTTGTCCCCCACAGTACAGAAGGGACAGAGTTCTTTAATAGAATGCATTGCTATGGCCATTATGTTATGAGATTATGAGATATAGTAGTGTTTGTGTGTGGGGTGGCAGGTAGCCTAGTGGTTAACAGCGTTGGGCCACGAACTGAAAAGTCATGGGTTCGCATCCCTAATGTGAAAAATCTACCGATGTTCTCTTGAGCAATGCAGTTCACCCTAATTGCTCCTGCAAGTTGCTCTGGATAAGAGCGTTTCCTAAATTACTTAAATGTAAACACACACTTACCATCCAGATACACTGAAGTAACACTGTTCAGTGCTATGACAGAATGTCTGAGATAAAGAGTCTGACACAATTTCTCTACATGCAGACATTTGAATTGCTTACATCTATCCAGTATGACCTTCACAACTTGCATGGGGTGCTTTTTAAAACCTCTTAAATGTAATTGAAAATGTAATCTACGTAATCCCCAAAAGTAATTATTTATCATGAGAGGGCCATAAACTATAACTACTTATGCTGCATACTCCAAGTAAGGTTAAAATTTTACCTTTCTGGTAAAAATAATTATAAATTGCTGAGGTGTAGTCACTTTCGAGGACACAAACTCAAGTGCACAGTGCAAATATGAAGATATGAAATATTTTATATGATGTATTTCCTACACAACAAAACTGTTTGAATAAGGCTTGAAATTACTTATACGCTTTCTAAATAGAGTATAATCAACTTACAAAATGACTAACTATAAGACCTTCTGTCACGTTCTGACCTTAGTTCTTTTATTTAGGTCTTTGTTTTAGTATGGTCAGGGCGTGAGTTGGGTGGGTTGTCTATGTTCGTTTTTCTATGTTGGTTTTTGAGTTTGGCCTGGTATGGTTCTCAGAGGCAGGTGTTGTTAGTTGTCTCTGATTGAGAATCATACTTAGGTAGCCTTTTTCCACCTGTGTTATGCGGTGGGTGTTTATTTTCCGTGTTAGTGCCACACGGGACTGTTTTGGTTTGATTACTTCACAGTTATTGGTTTTTGTTCGGTGTTCATTACTTGATTAAAAAACATGAACACATACCACGCTGCGCTTTGGTCCTCACCTCATTCCAACGACGATCGTTACACCTTTGTAAGTGTAAAATACGTATTTGTATATTTAGAGTTAGAAAAAATGTGCATCTTTTCTAAAGGTCTCGCTTGATCATAACGTTTACTCCCATCGCTGTGAACATCTCACAGAGCTTTAGCTTGGCTTACTGGATTCGTTAGGAACTTGCCTTTCTCATGTTAATCTTGTCCGTCTATGGCAAACAGAAAGTGTTTTTTGTTTAAAATCTATGAATTATTTGAGATGACTGGCTTTAAATTGATCCCTGAATGTGCTACAGTGACGAAGCCACTCGCTCCTGCTGTATTACGATGTAACGATTCCTGGCATATGCATTGTGACATAGGGTTCAGCCAGGAGTTGATGAACAGTTGAAATGGTATGAGGGACATCCCAATATCAAGTGGTGTCACATTTCATATCCTGCTTCACACAGGCAGAAGAGAAACGGCTATCGCTTAATTCAAGACAATCTACGTTGTCCACTGATCGATTTATGAGCAAAAATGTCGGTCAGAACCAAGCAGGTCCCCTAAAAAGGGGACTTTACATCGAAGGGATTTTAATCAAGAACACTCAATACAACATGACTATATGTAAGCAGAGTTACTGCATTCATGCATGATACCCTATAGTGTAGTGATGTCATTGGGTCTGGGGATGTACCTGTCTCAGGCTGCCATGATGGATAACACCTGTCAATCAGCCCACAGACACATCTCCACCCACAGCACCTCTGGCAAGGCTCTTAAAGTCATGGAATGTATCTGTAGGGGCATGTTCAGATCATTAATCAAACTCACCTCATCCAGGGGAAGGACTTGGTATGCGCACGGTGTCACCAAGAGATATACAAGCCCAGGTTTCAGAGCCATACAATACATCTAACTCTAGCTCTGCATGGCTGTGAATCCATTTAGTGAACAAAAGAAGATAAATGATAGATAGGAGCCTAATTTTACCAGGGTGGGTATGTTTTTCTGTAAGTCCCAAAAGGTGCCTGAGTATTTATCTAGCATTAACGTTTTTTTATATTCAAAAAATACATACAGTGCTTTCGGAAAGTATTCAGACCCCTTTACTTTTTTCAACATTTTGTTAAATTACAGCCTTATTCTAAAATTGATTTAAAATATGTTTTCCCATCAGCAATCCACACCACACAATACCCCATAATGACAAAGCAAAAACAGGTTTTAAGAAATGTATATAAAAAAAATAAAAAATAATAATAATTGACACAAGTATTCAGATTCTTTGCGATGAGACTGTAAATTGAGCTCGGGTGCATCCTGTTTCCAATGATCATCATTGAGATGTTTCTACAACTTGATTGGAGTCCACCTGTGGTAAACTAATTTGATTGGCCAAACTGCTCTAGAGTTCCTCTGTGGAGATGGGAGAACCTTCCAGAGGACAACTATCTCTGCAGTACTCCTCAATCAGGCCTTTATGGTAGTGTCCAGACGGAAGGGAGTGGCCAGACAGAATTTTTTTGGTACCCTTACCCAGATCTGTGCTTCAACACAATCCTGTCTCGGAGCTCCTAAGTAACAGGCACATGACAGCCCACTTGGAGTTTGCCAAAAGTCACCCAAAGAGTCTCAGACCATGAGAAACAATTCTCTGGTCTGATGAAACCAAGATTGAACGCTTTGGCCTGAATGCCAAGCGACACGTCTGGAGGAAACCTGGCACCATCCCTACGGTGAAGTGTGGTGGTGGCAGCATCATGCTGTGGGGTTGTTTTTCAGTGGCAGGGTCGGGATCGAGGCAAGTCAGGATCGAGGCAAAGATGAACGGAGCAAAGTACAGAGATCCATGATGAAAACCTGCTCCAGAGCGCTCAGGACCTCAGACTGGGACGAAGGTTCACCTTCCAACAGGACAACAATCCTAAGCACACAGTTAAGACAATGCTGGAGTGGCTTCAGGACAAGTCTCTGAATGTTGTTGAGTGGCCCAAACAGAGCCCGGACTTGAACCTGATCGATCATCTCTTGAGAGACCGTAAAATACAGTGCCTTGCGAAAGTATTCGGCCCCCTTGAACTTTGCGACCTTTTGCCACATTTCAGGCTTCAAACATAAAGATATAAAACTGTATTTTTTTGTGAAGAATCAACAACAAGTGGGACACAATCATGAAGTGGAACGACATTTATTGGATATTTCAAACTTTTTTAACAAATCAAAAACTGAAAAATTGGGCGTGCAAAATTATTCAGCCCCCTTAAGTTAATACTTTGTAGCGCCACCTTTTGCTGCGATTACAGCTGTAAGTCGCTTGGGGTATGTCTCTATCAGTTTTGCACATCGAGAGACTGAAATGTTTTCCCATTCCTCCTTGCAAAACAGCTCGAGCTCAGTGAGGTTGGATGGAGAGCATTTGTGAACAGCAGTTTTCAGTTCTTTCCACAGATTCTCGATTGGATTCAGGTCTGGACTTTGACTTGGCCATTCTAACACCTGGATATGTTTATTTTTGAACCATTCCATTGTAGATTTTGCTTTATGTTTTGGATCATTGTCTTGTTGGAAGACAAATCTCCGTCCCAGTCTCAGGTCTTTTGCAGACTCCATCAGGTTTTCTTCCAGAATGGTCCTGTATTTGGCTCCATCCATCTTCCCTTCAATTTTAACCATCTTCCCTGTCCCTGCTGAAGAAAAGCAGGCCCAAACCATGATGCTGCCACCACCATGTTTGACAGTGGGTATGGTGTGTTCAGGGTGATGAGCTGTGTTGCTTTTACGCCAAACATAACGTTTTGCATTGTTGCCAAAAAGTTCAATTTTAGTTTCATCTGACCAGAGCACCTTCTTCCACATGTTTTGTGTGTCTCCCAGGTGGCTTGTGGCAAACTTTAAACAACACTTTTTATGGATATCTTTAAGAAATGGCTTTCTTCTTGCCACTCTTCCATAAAGGCCAGATTTGTGCAATATACGACTGATTGTTGTCCTATGGACAGAGTCTCCCACCTCAGCTGTAGATCTCTGCAGTTCATCCAGAGTGATCATGGGCCTCTTGGCTGCATCTCTGATCAGTCTTCTCCTTGTATGAGCTGAAAGTTTAGAGGGACGGCCAGGTCTTGGTAGATTTGCAGTGGTCTGATACTCCTTCCATTTCAATATTATCGCTTGCACAGTGCTCCTTGGGATGTTTAAAGCTTGGGAAATCTTTTTGTATCCAAATCCGGCTTTAAACTTCTTCACAACAGTATCTCGGACCTGCCTGGTGTGTTCCTTGTTCTTCATGATGCTCTCTGCGCTTTTAACGGACCTCTGAGACTATCACAGTGCAGGTGCATTTATACGGAGACTTGATTACACACAGGTGGATTGTATTTATCATCATTAGTCATTTAGGTCAACATTGGATCATTCAGAGATCCTCACTGAACTTCTGGAGAGAGTTTGCTGCACTGAAAGTAAAAGGGGCTGAATAATTTTGCACACCCAATTTTTCAGTTTTTGATTTGTTAAAAAAGTTTGAAATATCCAATAAATGTCGTTCCACTTCATGATTGTGTCCCACTTGTTGTTGATTCTTCACAAAAAAATACAGTTTTATATCTTTATGTTTGAAGCCTGAAATGTGGCAAAAGGTCGCAAAGTTCAAGGGGTCCGAATACTTTCGCAAGGCACTGTAGCTGTGCAGCAACGCACCCCATCCAACCTGACAGAGATTGAGAGGATCTGCAGAGAAGAATGGTAAGAACTCCCCAAAAACGGGTGTGCCAAGCTTGTAGCGTCATACTCAGGAAGATTTGAGAATGTAATCGCTGCCAAAGGTGCTTCAACAAAGTATTGAGTCTGAATACTTATGTAAATGTAATATTTAAGTGTTTTAAATCAAATCAAATTATATTTGTCACATGTGCCGAATACAACAGGTGACCTTAGAGTGAAATTCCTACTTAAAAGCCCTAACCCAACAATGCAGTTTTAAGAAAATACCTAAAAGTCTGGGTAGCCATTTGATCAGCTGTTCAGGAGTCTTGGGGGTAGAAGCTGTTTAGAATCCTCTTGGACCTAAACTTGGCGCTCCGATATCACTTGCCGTGCGGTAGCCGAGAGAACAGTCTATGACTAGGGTGGTTGAAGTATTTGTCCATTTTTAGGGCCTTCCTCTGACACCGCCTGGTATAGAGGTCCTGGATGGCAGGAAGCTTGTCCCTGGTGATGTACTGGGCCGTACGCACTACCCTCTGTAGTTCCTTGTGGTTGGAGGCCGAGCAGTTGCCATTCCAGGCAGTATGCAACGCGTCAGGATGCTCTCAACATTGCAGCTGTAAAACCTCTTGAGAATCTGAGGACCCATGACAAATAATGTTATTCTCCTAAGGGGGAATAGGATTTGTCGTGCCCTCTTCATGACTGTCCTGGTGTACTTGGACCATTTTAGTTTGTTAGTAATGTGGACGCCAAGGAACTTGAAGCTCTCAACTTGCTCCAATACAGCCCCATCGATGAGAATGGGGGCGTGCTCGGTCCTCATTTTCCTGTAGTCCACAATCAACTCTCTTGTCTTGGTCACATTGAGGGAGAGGATGTTGTCCTTGCACCACACGGTCAGGTCTCTGACCTCCTTCCTATAGGCTGTCTCATCGTTGTCGTGATCAGGCCTACCACTGTTGTGTCATCAGCAAACTTAATGATGGTGTTGGAGTCATGCCTGGCCGTGCAGTCATGAGTGAACAGGGAGAACAGGAGGGGACTGCGCACGTACCCCTCAAGGGCCCACGTGTTGAGGATCAGTGTGGCAGATGTGTTGTTGCCTACCCTTATCACCTGGGGGCAGCCCGTCAGGAAGTCCAGGATCCAGTTGCAGAGGGAGGTGTTCAGTCCCAGGGTCCTTAGCTTGGTGATGAGCTTTGAGGGCACTATGGTGTTGAACGCTGAGCTGTAGTCAAAGAATAGCATTCCCACAAGTGTTCCTTTTGTCCAGGTGTGAAAGGGCAGTGTGGAGTGCAATAGAGATTGCATCATTTGTGGATCTGTTGGTGAGGTATGTCAATTGGAGTGGGTCTAGGGTTTCTGGGATAATGGTGTTGATGTGAGCCATGACCAGCCTTTCAACACATTTCATGGCTACAGACGTGAGTGAAACGGGTGTTCTTGGGCACGGGGACTTCTTAGTTCTTCTTAGTGTTCTTGGGCACGGGGACTATGGTGGTCTGCTTGAAACATGTTGGTATTACAGACTCAGACAGGGAGAGGTTGAAAATGTCAGTGAAGACACTTGCCCGTTGGTCAGCGCATGCTTGGAGTACATGTCCCGGCATTATGAATGTTGAGCGTGATCACACAGTCGTCCGGTACAGCTGATGCTCTTATACATGTTTTAGTGTACTTGTCTCGAAGCAGTCATAGAAGTTATTGAGCTCGTCTGGTTGGCTCGTGACACTGGGCAGCATTCGGCTGTGCTTCCCTTTGTAGTCTGTAATAGTTTGCAAGCCCTGCTACACCGACGAGTGTCGGAGCTGGTGTAATACGATTCGATCTTAGTCATGTATTGACGCTTTGCCTGTTTGATGGTTCGTCGCAGGGCATAGCAAGATTTCTTGTAAGCTTCCGGGTTAGAGTCCCACTCCTTGGAAGTGGCATCTCTACCGTTTAGCTCAGTGCAAATGTTTCCTGTAATCCATGGCTTCTGGTTGGGGTATGTACATACAGTCACTGTGGGGACGACGTCCTTGATGCACTTATTGATAAAGCCAGTGACTGATGTAATGTACTCCTCAATGCCATCGGAACATGTTCCAGTCTGTGATAGCAAGACAGTCCTGTAGTTTAGCATCTGCTTCATCTGACCACTTTTTTTATAGACAGAGTCACTGGTGCTTCCTGCTTTAATTTTTGCTTGTAAGCAGGAATCAGGAGGATAGAATTTGTCAGATTTGGCAAATGGAGGGCGAGGGAGAGTTTTGTACGCGTCTCTGTGTGTGGACTACAATTGAGATACTCTATCTCAGGCGAGCAAAACCTTGAGACTTCCTTAGATATCATGCACCAGCTGTTGTTTACATATATGCATTGGCCCCCGTCCCGTGTCTTACCAGAGGCTGCTGTTCTATCCTGCCGATAGAGTGTATAACCCGCCAGCTGTATGTTCTTAATGTCGTGGTCGGGTGTCTGTAGTATCTCCCTCCCGTCCGACTCATTGAAGAACAACTCTTAGTCTAATCTGAGGTGAGTAATCGTAGTTCTGATGTCCAGAAGCTATTTTCGGTCATAATAGACAGTAGCAGCAACATTATGTACAAAACATGAACAACATGAAAAAACAAACAAAATAGCATGGTTGGTTTTAAGAGCTAATATTTTTGTTACATTTGCAACATTTTCTAAAAACCTGTTTTTGCTTTGCCATCATGGGGTATTGTGTGTAGATTGATGAGGAAAAAAACAATTAATCAATTTTAGAAGAAGGCTGTAACGTAACAAAAGTCAAGGGGTTTGAACACTTTCCAAATGCATTGAATCTATTCTTTTTTGTGTGTGATCAAATGTATTTATTGTTTTTGCTTGGGCTGTATTCTTCGAGCAGTTGGTCTGTCTTTGAGATGCATGGTTGGGAATAATATGTGCAGTGTTGTCTTTTTGTCCGGCAGCCCAGTCTGTGGTTTCATCTTTAATGCCCTTGTCAGCTCTGCCACAACTCCCTTGCTGGAGGCTCGCCAGCGCTCTGCTGCCTGCCACACAAACTCCCCTCCACCAACACCAATATCGTGCCTGAGTTCTCTACCACCCGTGTCCAACCATGAGTGCTGAATACATTCCCTAGTGGGCTTTAGCTGGACTGCAGCAGCCTAAACCCAAGCGTCCCTGTATCCTGTCTGTTCTCCTTCAAACTCCCCCTTTATCCCCCTGTTACACCACGGGATTGTGCCTGGGACATCTAGGGTTGGAGGGATCCTGGGAAACAACAGTATGGGTTGTTTATCTGATGCTGGCTCCAGGAAGGCAGCTGGCCCAGGGTCGAGCCCCAGTGGACTGTTAGAGGATCAGGCTTAGCTAGCTAGGGTTGGGTGGGGGGGGGGGGGGGGGGGGGGGGGGGATTACTGCCTCATCTGTATCTCTGGATACTAATGTTGATGTGCTGTGGGCCTCCTTCCTCACGACTGACCGACTACCTGGAGAGAGAAACTGCTGACACGCAGCAGAGAGGGTGAGATAGAGGTCACCTGACCTTATGGGTAGAGGAAAAACATGATGGAACCAATTACCAGTTATTTGTTTTTCATTGCTCTGTTCTTCTTTTATGTTACCTACCAACATGGACTCATTGGAATATGTCAAGATAAAATTGTGACATTTAACCATTGTAGTTATCTCACCCCAAGCTGACATATGTTTGCATTGTGTGCCCCCCCAAACCCCTGTATTACGCTGCTGCTACTCTCTGTTTATCTTATATGCATAGTGACTTTAAATATACATTCATGTGCATACTACCTAAATTGGCCCGACCAACCAGTGCTCCCGCACATTGGCTAACCGGGCTATCTGCATTGTGTCCCACCCACCACCTGCCAACCCCTCTTTTACGCTACCGTTACTCTCTGTTCATCATATATGCATAGTCACTAACGATACCTACATGTACATACTACCTCAATAAGCCTGACTAACCGGTGTCTGTATATAGCCTTGCTACTCTTTTTTTCAAATGCCTTTTTACTGTTTTATTTCTTTACTTACACCCCCCCCCCCCCCCCCCCACACACACACACACCTTTTTTTCCCACACCATTGGTTAAAGCCTGTAAGTAAGCATTTCACTGAAACGTCTACACCTGTTGTAATCGGCGCGCGTGACAAATAAACTTGGATTTATGTCACTTACAGTATGGTTAGAGTTAGGGACACTGCAACCTCCACCTAGAACCACATTTCTCCTGTGTCATTGTTACACCCATTATAGTGGCACATAACTTGAGGTGAGATATGACTTGTTAAATATCAACATTCAGACGTATTTTCAATGAGATGCAGATAATTGACGAAATAAAGGAAACCCCAACATTCAGTGGCTTAATAGGATGTTGGGCCACCGCGAGGCACCAAAACAGCTTCAATGCACCTTGGCATAGATTCTACAAGTGCCTGGAAGTCTATTGGAGGGATGTGACACCATTCTTCCACAGCAAAATTCCATCATTTGGTGTTTTGTTGATGGTGATGGAAACACTGTCTCAGGCACCGCTCCAGAATCTTCCATAAGTGTTCAATCAGGTTGAGATCTGATGACTGAGACGGCCATGGCATATGGTTTACATCATTTTCATTCTCATCAAAACATTCAGTTACCACTCAGGCCCTGTGGATCTTATGGGGGCATAGCCATGGTAGCCAAAATAATGGTCTGCCCAGCATTTTAATATATGACCCTAAGCATGATGGGATGTTAATTGCTTAATTAACTGAGGAACCACAGGTGTGGAAGCACCTGCTTTCAATATACGTTGTATCCCTTATTTACTCAAGTGTTTCTGTTTGGCAGTTACCTGTATCTACAGTACGTTCAGTATAAGTTATAAGTTATATATAAGTTATATGTTGAGGAATGTGAGACATATCGTCAGTGGTCAAAACATACTGTACATCTGTTATTCTGTAACTAGAATTCTAAGAAGGAAAAACACAATTGTTCTCTGCATTTAAAAGCAGAATAGCAGGCTGTGCTGTGCTAGCCTCTAAGTCCCTGCCACCCAGCAATGGCCTTTTACAAATGACTTTTTACTGAATACTGTAAATATCCCTAGGGGCTGCAACTTAACACAGCAGCCCCCATACATTCCAGAGAGAAAAAGATGAAAGAACTTCTGTATTCCTCAGTAAATGTGACATTTTACTTCAATGTCCAGAACTAATCGCCCGTAACACAATGAAGTGGACAAACCCCATTGGCTATTACAATTGCCATGGCAATGAAATAAATAGCTAGTAGAGATAGTGTTTCTCTAAAGAGGTTATGTGAAAAATGACAGCTTTTATGTTTGTTGAGTGCAGGGAACTGTACATGTAATTGCTCACACAATCTTGGTTTGTGTGTTTCAACAAAATCAAATGATATTGCATGTTGTTGGACGAATTAAGTGTAGTAAGTCAGCCTTTAGGGAATGAATGAAGACCTAAGAATGTTGCAGATTTCCATGGTGACAAATAGAGAGAGGCTCAAAAAAAGGCCTAACCAGACAAACCGTGGTAGTGTTTACATGTACAGACACTGCAACATGACCGTATAATAGCTGACATGTTGTGGAAAAGATGAGGCCTGGTTAGAGTGAAAGGGGACCTATAAACTGAAGAAGCCCACTAAGCTGTTCTCAGCTCTGGGGAGGAGGTAGTGCACAACATGGGTGTCTTGACCCATTTGGACCCCCCCCCCCCCATCTCTGGTTCCCATGCTCTTCATCTCACAATAAAGAGACCCAGCGGTCGGGTCAAGTCTGCACAGAGCCTGCTGTTGGAATGGTTTGGACCGCTGCCCGACCACAGCTGCCGCAGGACCGTTCGGGAACACACGTTTTGGGAGTTGAAAACACTCACACGGTACATACATGAAAGTCAATGGTGTGGCGTGGCAGGTGACCAAGTTCTCTACATAGCAGTGGGCCAATGAACAAGACACTACTGTATCACACCACTCTGTATGCTATTATACATAATTATGGATGTTATAGACTCTACTGACCTTTTGAAACATGTGCCAATGGTTCATACATTCAACATGGACTGAATAAACATGTTAGGGGCACTAATGTTGAGACCTAAGTCAGTTGAGGTGATACAACATTTTGATTGGGTGCTTAGATTAGGAATTCGGTGGTCGCGGGATTCCTAAACAGGCATCAGGTCAGTGGAGTATGATCTGACGATGATTGATGATATACGTTGCCGTCATGCTAATATTTCATGTGTTGTGTAAGTGGCTGAAAAACAAGTTATAAGTCTTGTTGATTGGAGAAATAAACTCCAACAGATTACCTAGTGGGCACAAACTAGTTAATAGATTCATTCCAAAGGATAGGTTCAACAGAGCAAATTAAATGTAACCATACTTTATCAATCATATTGTATGTCATAAATGATGTTATTTAAGCCTATACAGCATCTGGAAAGTCCTCAACAGCTATAGCTTAAATTCAGCTCATGATTCAACACAAATTTGGGAATTCAACAAACCTTTGTGTCTTTTTGAGTGGGTGAACATAGGTTGTAATCTCTTTGATCAAAGTATCTACCAAATATTTCCCAATTCTCCATCTACCGAATATTACCAAATGCTCCATGTTGAAATGACGACGGGGGTGGAATGTGGTGGCCATGTTATTTTGTGACAGGATGAAAATAGTTGGTCTGTGTACAGGGTTTAGTGCCTTGCCAAGACCAACATCCATTTCTTTGAGAAACAGAGATGTAAACATGTGCAGGAATCTCCTCTGTCCATCACAATCACCCTAAAGGTCAGTAAGACAGTTTGTCACAGAGCACTGCTAAAGACCAGGCTCCCAACAAACAGTTGTGATAAACATTGTCTGCAAAAGTAGTGTCTGGGTGGTCAAGGGCACTTTGCCCATATTTATTTTATTTTTATTAAGCGGAATTTGCATTGCCAGCATAGTCTACTAATGAATCCTCAGTAAAGAGCACACTTAATCTGAATCTTGACAGACAGTTCCCGGCAATGTAAACTAAATGTAGATTGATTTTACCAACCATGAATAATCTAGATAAGTGGGGCTGTGTCCATTAAAAACATATTAGGTGCTACATACTATAGTGGCCCTAAGCGGCAAAGTAATATACGCTACCAGCTACTTACCATTCAGGAAATTAAAGGTTGGCATGTTCTACACTAAACTTGTAAAGCTAGTGACGTCTGACTCACTAAGGACATGAATTTTACTACATTTTTCATGCCGATGACAAATTGCAAACTGAAACATTCATTACACATTTGTTGCAGGTCATTACTAACCCGCAAGTCATTGATTATCAGTGTCCATTTTGAAGCATACTTAGTGATCAATGGAAGAGTTTACTATGCGTGTTGTATTGCTTATTTTGTTACTAGAACTCCATTTGTTATTCGATCTCACTTTCCCAGGGATCCGGTAGTATTTCCTTATTTTTCTTTAGTTGTTTGGTCTCTCCCTCTCTGTCTCTGAGACAGAGACTGTCTCTCTGTCTCTCTGTCTCTCTCGATGATGCATTGAGATGCAGGCTGACATCTATAAGCTCAGACAGAGCCATCCATCCGACGCTGGGAGATAATAACATCACCTGACATATGAAGAGTGGGTTCCTTATTTATTTTTTGCTTCTTTCCTCTCGCCCACCTTTTTATCAAATCAAAAAAGAGCTGGAGATAAGAAACCTAGGCATATTCTCTCTTATGCTAAACCTACTGTTTCTGCTTCACAACTGACTGCCCTAAATGATTCCTCCCCCCCCCTCCACCGACACCTCTCCTCCAAAACGATGAACAAGCAAGACTGACAACTTTGAGAGAGGCAGCAACCTCATTTGAATATGACAGATTGTGCCGAAGCAAGCAATCTATAGGTTCCTTTTTTTCCCCCATTCTCATCCACATTATTTCACTTCAAAGGAAAGCAAACAAACATCACCAGATCAAAGCGATAATTACTTTGTGGCATCCTGATTCCTAAAATGGAAATCATCTCATTCAATGTACTTTTGAAAACTTGGGATGGTGAAATAAGGCCTTGCCATGAGTTGCATGGAATCTGTTACATACAAATTAGTTGAAGGGGGGGTAAAAACCTTTATGCGCTACTGAAGACAGGTTTGGAAAGACAGAATTCTGCTCCTTTGAAATTCTAATCAGTTTACTGGAACTAAACCAGGGCAAGCCACGAGAGCATTGATCCCAAACAAGCTTTAAAAAATGTTTTGGTTAAAAAAATAACATACAGTATGCAACATGCAAATGACCCATTTAGCTTAGTGTCTGAAATGTACAGTATTCTGTACCTGTGCATAGCCCATCTGTAAGTACCACATCTAACTACCTCATCCCCATACTGTTATTTCTTTGATTTATTTTGCTCCTTTGCACCCCAGTATCTCTACTTGCACACTCATCTTCTGCACATCTATCACTCCAGTGTTTATTGCTATATTGTAATTATTTCGCCACTATGGCCTATTTATTGCCTGACCTCCCTTACCCTACCTCATTTGCACACACTGTATATATACTTTTCTATTGTATTATTGACTGTATGTTTGTTTATTCTAATGTGTAACTGTGTTTGTTGCACTGCTTTGCTTTGTCTTGGCCAGGTCGCAGTTGTAAATGAGAACTTGTTCTCAACTAGCCTACCTTGTTAAATAAAAGTGAAATTTAAAAATGTAAAAAATCTAATTTTAGGCAGATTCTAAGATTGTTTGAGAAATATGATTGTGCTGAATAAGAAATGTATTATCTAAATGTTGTTCAACGTATAGCTCCAGGAGCAGAAGCCTGAAGACATACACTACATAACCAAAAGTATGTGGACAACTACTTGTCGAACATCTCATTCCAAAATCTTAGGCATTAATATGGAGTTAGTCCCCCCTTTGCTGCTAAAACAGCCTCTACTCTTCTGGGAAGGCTTTCCACTAGATGTTGGGACATTGCCTCAGGGATTTGCTTCCATTCAGCCACAGGAGCATTAGTGAGTTCGGCACTGATGTTGGGCGATCAGGACTGGCTTGCAATCCGCGTTCCAATTCATCCCAAAGGTGTTTGATGGGGTTGAGGTCAGGGCTCTGAGCAGGCTAGTCAAGTTCTTCCACACCAATCCCGACAACCCATTTTCATATGGACCTTGCGTTGTGCACGGGGGCATTGTCATGATGAAACAGGAAAGGGCCTTCCCCAAACTGTTGCCACAAAGTTGGAAGCACAGAATCGTCTGGAATGTCATTTTATGTTGTAGCGTTAAGATTTCCCTTCCCTGGAACTAAGGAGCCTGAACCATGAAAACCCTCATACTATTATTCCTTCTCCACCAAATGTTACAGTTTGCACTATGCGTTGGGGCAGGCAGCGTTCTCCTGGCATTCGCTAAACCCAGATTCATCCGTGGGACTGCCAGATGGTGAAGCGTGATTCATCACTCCAGAGAACCTGTCTCCACTCTCCCTCTACGCCCTCAGACGAACCATCAAAGAGGCAAAGCGTCAATACAGGATTAAGATTGAATCCCACTACACCGGCTCTGACACTGCAGATGGGGCAGGGCTTGAAAACTATTACGGACTATAATGAGCCTAACCTGCATAAATGATAACCGCCCCGTAGCACTTAGGTCGGTAGCCATGAAGTGCTTTGAAAGGGTGGTCATGGCTCACATCGTTAGCATCATCCCGGATACCCTAGACCCACTCCAATTTGCATACCGCCCCAACAGATCCACAGATGACGCAATCTCAACCGGACTCCACACTGCCCTTTCCCACCTGGACAAAACTAACACTTATGTGAGCATGCTGTTTATTGACTACAGCTCAGCATTCACCACCATCGTGCCCTCATCACTAAGCTAAGGACCCTGGGACTAAACACCTCCCTCTGCAACTGTGTTGTTGCCTACCCTTATCAGGTGGTAAGGGTAGGCAACAACACGTCTGCCACACTGATCCTCAACACTGAGGCCCCTGAGGGGTGCGTGCTAAGTTAGTCCCCTCCTGTACTCCCTGTTCACCTACGACTGCATGGCCAAACACTACTCCAACACCATCAAGTTTGCTGACGACACAACAGTGGTAGGCCTGATTACCGACAACGATGAGACAGCCTATAGGAAGGAGGTCAGAGAACTGGCAGTGTGGTGCCAGGACAACAACCTCTCCCTCAATTTGAACAAGACAAAGGAGATGATCGTGGACTACAGGAAAAGGCTGAACAGGCCCCCATTAACATCGCAGGGCTGTAGTGGAGCAGGTTGAGAGTTTCATGTTCCTTGGTGTCCACATTACCAACAATCTATCATGGTCCAAACACACCAAGACAGTCGTGAAGAGGGCCCGACAACCTCTTTTCCCCCTTAGGAGACTGAAAAGATTTGGCATGGGTCGCCAGATCCTCAAAGTTCTACACTTGCACTATCGAGAGCATCCTGACCGGTTGCATCACCGCCTGGTATGGCAACTGCTCAGCACCTGACCATAAGGCACTACAGAGGGTAGTGCGTACAGCCCAGTACATCACTGGGGCCAAGCTTCCTGACATACAGGATCTATATAGTAGGTGGTCAGAGGAAATCTTCACAAATTGTTAAAGACTCCAGCCACCCAAGTCATAGACTCTTCTCTCTCGCACGGCAAGCAGTACTAGGACCAAAAGGCTCCTTAACAGCTTCTACCCACAAGCCATAAGAGTGCTGAACAATTAATCAAATGGCCACCGGACTATTACATTGACCCCCCCTCCATTTGTTTTGTACACTGCTGCTACTCGCTGTTTATTATCTATGCATAGTCACTTCACCCCTACCTACATGTACAAATGACCTCGACTAACCTGTACCCCCGAACATTGACTCGGTACCGGTACCCCCAGTATAAACAGTAGCCACGTTATTGTTATTTTATTGTGTTACTTTTTATTATTTTTGACTTTAGTCTATTTGGTAAATATTTCCTTAACTATTTATTGAACTGCATTGTTAAGGGCTTGTAAGTAAGTATTTCACGGTAAGGTCTACTACACCTATTGTATTCGTCGCATGTGACAAATAAAGTTTGATTTGACAGTTCAATTGCGGCAAGCTTTACAGCACTCCAGCAGACGCGTGGCATTGTGCATAGTGATCTTAGGCTTGTGTACGGCTGCTCGGTCATGGAAATCCATTACAGGAAGCTCTTGATGAACAGTTATTGTGCTGACGTTGCTTCCAGAGGCAGTTTGGAACTCGGTAGTGAGTGTTCCAACCAAGGACAGATTTTTACGCACTACAGTACTCTGTGGTCCCATTCTGTGAGCTTGTGTGGCCTACCACTTCTTTTCTGAGTCGTTGTTGGTCCTAGACATTTCCACTTCACAATAACAGCAGTTGATCGGTTCAGATCTAGCAGGGCAGAAGTTTGACGAACTGACTTGTTGGAAAGGTGGCATCCTATGATGGTGCTACATTGAAAGTTACAGCTCTTCAGTAAGGCCAATCTAGTGCCAATGTTTGTTTATGGAGATTGCACGGCTGTGTGCTCGATTTTATACACCTGTCAGCAACAGGTGTGGCTGAAATCGCCAAATCTACTCATTTGTAAGGGTCTCCACATACTTTTGTATATAGAGTTTATAACAGAGGGCAAACCTGTTTTTGTGTCCTCAAAACATAACCATACAGATGGAGAAAATAAATCTTCCCATCATCAATGTTTCTTTAAGAAAAAAACCTGCACTAAATACTGTACATCCCTGTACAGGAAACGTACAATTTGTAAGCAATTTGAAACAATTTGAAATGGCACAAAAGTCTGGCACAGACTCCATGGAAACCCAATTGGATGAATTACCTTTCACTTTCATGGAAGAGGGAGCGACAGTCAGTCGCGCACCAACCCGTTTGTAGTGTGAAAGTCTTTTTGAGCTTGAAGTAATTCAGCTGTCTGGCGCCTGACGTTATAGGAGTGTTTAGTCATGGTTCATTTCGACTGTCTTTTGTAGAGCACTATCCCCGGGGATGAGCTAGTGAGAAAGTGAATGACCAAATGGAGAAGCAAAGAGAAACGGAGAGATGGAAATTGTCATTATTTTAATCCCAAAACAGAGCTCATCAACCTAGGGGCCAGGCTCAATCAGACATTCACCATTTGCCGTCCTCCTGTGATCTTGACACGCCAACAATACCTAATTATGTACGGCCCCGCAATCACCAGGCTAATCTAATCTAGCCGCCTGCTCGCATCAATAGGGGAAACGTCCCGGAGGAGGATGATTGAAGGTCAAATGTCCAGCTGACGGCTACATGTGGATTCAGTTACTCAGGTAACTATGGTGCCTTCTCTCCGCTGTCGTTGGAAGGATATAACTGAAGCCTCTGAGGCGGAGGAAAAAGAAAGTTGTTTGATTTAAGTGAGAAATGAATTGCTCCGAGCACACTGAAGCAACACAAAATCTGATTTGATTTTCAGAATGATAGATCCTATAATATACCCAGGAGGATCTATGATGAGCAGATCCTGAGTAAGTCCACTCGATCCTAATACCTGGTGGTCTTATTGTATCACATAGCACACATACAGTAACTCGACCTATGTTACCATGTAAACACCAATGGATTGTGGTAAGTGTTATTTTTTTTCTTTGAGTCTGTCATTTCAACCCATCTGACTATGCCTCTTTTCACACATGTTGGCTGTCTATCACCTTTCCAGCTCATTGGGTCTCAGATCGTACCACAACAGAGCAAGGGTGGTTGGTCATGCCCCATCAATCACAGTTTGTCATGTGTCTTCGTTCCCTCGGAAGAGTGTGACAGTACTCCCTTGGCTGTCAAAGTGGAGGGGTGGATGGGGTTTTATCATTTGGAACAGAGCATGACGCGTTCACTGAGACGTTCAACTTTATTCAATCAAAATGGATATCCGGGTTTCCTGAAAAGTTCAAATTCTTCCTGCATAGTGACAACGTGTCTGTTGTGTTTTGTTTTTGTTCCACACTACATTTTTTTTGTTGAGTCGAGTACATGAAACCAAATGTGCGCGCTTGCAACATATTAAAAATGTTGTTTTGGACTTATCCTGGGATGCCAGTTAATCGCTTTTTTTTGAATGGGGCCCTTAGTTGAGCGTCATTAATCTATATTGTACACCTGGATGGACGATACATATACTATGTCATTTGAAATGACGCAATTAGATTTAGTAGCAATGATATTCTTTACAGCAATATACTGGATATTGCTCATTATGTTTCCCTGCACCCTCTTTTAGCATTTGTTCATATTTCTACTTTCCACAGTGTGCTCATCTATGATGGATCCTTATTGTATGTTATGCATGTGCTATATCACGCGCAAATGTGTACTCATGTATGAATCGATTTGATGATATTATTACCCAAACTAGACCTCCCTACCCACCAAGACCATCCTCAGAGATTTGAAACGGCACGTCGAAATGCAGCACGCTCTCTAACTTTCCAAGCCAAACCCTGCTTATGTTGTAGACACTGTTGGAGGTTTATTAACGGAAGTCTCTCAGCTGCCACACTAGTGATTACCAATTACCTTCTCTGCCAGTGTAGTGTAAGGCTGCAGCTCTATTGGTTATGTCTATTATCTCAGTAATAAAATGTAATGAGGATTTGTTTGAATATTACTGTGAGACATTTGTAATCCTCTGGGTTCATGCTGCTGCCATCTCGCATACTAAGACGGAAGAGCAATTTCAATTCCGCCCGCTATTCGATTAAAAGAGCACATCACTGGAGATTTGTCTCCCAACTTCACCTTGGATACACGCTTGTTGTTATGTTTTCGTTTCGCATTCTCATGAGAGAATTAAATTAGAAATGTACTCAGCGTTCATAAATTTGTTATACTGTGATGAAGATTTATAGTTTCACTCAAACTGTCTTTTAGTTGGCATAATGGGACCTATGTCATCGACAAAGGTTATACTTTTGACTCATCTGTCCTTAGAACATTCTTCCAAGAGTCTTGATTATCATCCAGGTGCTTCCAGGTGCTTTTTAGCAAACTTGAGTCAACTTTTGGATGAGATGGGTCCCATTATGTATGGCGAAAGCAAACACTGCATTCAACAGTAAGAACCTCATACCAACAGTCAAGCACGGTGGTGGTAGTGTGATGGTTTGAGGATGCTTTGCTGCCTCAGGACCTGGGTGACTTGCCTTAATAGAAGGAACCATGAATTCTGCTCTGTATCAGAGAATTCTACAGGAGAATGTTAAGCCAGCCGTCTGTGAGCTGAAGCTAAAGCGCAGCTGGGTCATGCAGCAAGACAATGATCCAAAACACACAATCAAGTCTACATGAAAAGGGTTAAAAAGCAACACATTTGAAGTTTTGGAATGGCCTAGTCAAGACCTAATCCCAATTGAGATGTTGTGGCAGAACATGAAACGAGCAGTTCATGATTGATACCCCACAAATGTTGCTGAGTTAAAGCAGGTCTGCAAGAGTGGAACAAAATTCCTCCACAGTGATGTGAGAGACTGATCAACAACCACAGGAAGCATTTGGTTGCAGTCATTGCAGCTAAAGGTGGCACAACCAGTTATTGGGTGTAAGGAGGCAATCAGGTTCCCTTTATCTAATATTAGGTTTTGTTTGAAGATTTGAACATTCAGTATCAAAAATAGACAATCTGAAAGGCAAATACTTTTGTACGGCACTGTAAGTGGTTTGCCCAGTTGGAGCTAATGAACCTCCTGATGTTCTTCTCAGCACTATGAGAAGTTTCGAGCACTGGCTTAATTCCCACCCAAGTCAATGTTACATCTCAGTCCAGTTAGGGAGTCATTAAATAGACGTAATCTAGCTAGGAATATAATTCTAAAAATATCTGAAAAATCCCCATGCTACAACTTGTTTACTGTATGTGTAGGCCAGAACCATAGTCTATGTAATTAAAGATGGATGAACAGGTGACTTACTAACATAAAGTGTCTTAATAGTGCTTTGGGCCACCACAAGCCGCCAGAACAGCTTCAGCTGACCTTGGCATAGATTCTACAAGTGTCTAGAACTCTATTGGTGGGATGAGACCGCAATCTTCCACGAGAAATGTTATAATTTGGTGGTGGTGGAAAACACTGTCTCAGGCGCTGCTCCAGAATCTCCCATAAGTGTTCAATTATGTTGAAATCTGGTGACTGAGACACACACACACACACACGCACACACACACACACACACACACACTTTAATCCCCCTATGCTCCTTTGTGACCCCTCTTTCAAAGGCACCGATGTCTTCTTCTAGCCATGATAACCAAAATAATGGGCAACTGAGCATTTTCATACATGACCCTAAGCATGATGGGATGTTATTTGCTTAATTACCTCAGGAAACACACCTGTGCGGAAGCACCTGTTTTAATGAGCTGAAATGTAAGTGTAATGAGTCAATTTCATAACAACTTTCAGTTATGGCAATTCGATATTGAATATTTTTTTTCTACCCTTTAATCCAGCTCCTGAATCTATGCAAACCCCACATAATGGGAGGTTGTATGTAGACACTGGTCCAGGATCAGTTCTTTGGGGATAATATTTCTGCCAGGCAGACAATAAAGCAGCCAAGGCAGGCTCTAGTTGAGTGTGCACCCCATTTATATGGGGAGCTTACGACTTTGTCTGCCTCCCTTTCTGAAGAGGTAACGCTCCAATAATTCTCATGCTGCCTCTAATTGAATACTACCCGCTTCATTTTCCCACTACTTCAGACTTATTGGACACTTTAAAAAAAAAATCTTTCCCTCCTAAAAATGCTGTTCTCCTGAGTAACTCTGGAGCTGCTGCCAAGGAATACTTATATCTGTGGCCCAAGGATTCACTGTAGTCACGTATTCAATAGCATAATGGATTTGGGGCTTCACTGATGCATAGCTAGAAATGCTTTCGGGACAATTTGTCAACTAGCCGTAAAGATGTGAGGACGTCTCACAAATATGACAATTATGTCAAGGGAGTAAAAGTAAAGTGTCTACCAAATGCGTATATGTAAATTCAATTAAGGTGTGCTTATAATATTAAAGGGCATGTTACTCAATAATATTATTTCATATATTCTTCATTAGTCCACATTTTGATACAATCCCACAAAATGTCACAATGCTAGATTTCATGACACATTGCTTTTGGTAACCTAATGCCCAAAGTATCATGATGATCTTTTAAACACATCTCTCTGATTTATTTGAAAATAGATAGACAAAATGGCAGATTATCAGTTTTTAATACATCATATTTATAGCATAGTACACACAGCGAGGAACAAAGCACTATTAATCATGACTCATGTTGAATCCTTTAGGATTTTCATTTCTTACTCCCTCTGGTTGTCTATATATAGAAGCCACTTGTCTGGGTCAAGGCTTTCTTGATTGCTTATTGCCTCTTGCTTAAATGTCACCTCATTCAAGTGTCACACTCAGCACAGGTCAACGTGACTAAGTCGCCCTGTTTTTGTCACAATGTCATAAAGGGCGCTGCACCACGACAGTCCTTAGGTGGAAGCTACATGTATATTACTAGATACTTGCTATTGGGTTTGAAACATTATCTTAAATGACATCTTTAGTGCCTCTATTTTGTTGACTTGGTCATAAAATGTTGAACAGTGAACTTGCCCCTGTGATACCCGTTAAGTTTTTGATTAGCACAAGCTATTCAAACAATTCCAAAAACAGACTCATAATCTACTCAAATCAAAGTTGAATTGTCACGTGTGACGAATACAACCTTATAGTGAAATGCTTATTGGGGGGGGGGGGGGGGGGTGTTCAGGAGTCTTATGGCTTCTGGATAAAAGCTGTTGAGAAGCCTATTGGTCCTAGACTTGGCGCTCCGTTACCGCTTGCCACGGTCTATGACTGGGGTGGCTGGGGTCTTTGACCATTTTTAGGGCCTTCCTCTGACACCGCCTGGTATAGAGGTCCTGGGTGGCAGGCAGCTTAGGGCCCAGTGATGGGCCCTACACACTACCCTCTGTAGTGCATTGCGGTCGGAGGCTGAGCAGTTGCCGTACCAGGCAGTGATGCAACCAGTCCGGATGCTCTCGATGTTGCAGTTGTAGAACCTGTTGAGGATCTGAGGACCCATGCCAAATCTTTTAAGTTTCCTGAGGGAGAATAGGCTTTGTCGTGCTCTCTTCACTTGGTATGAGTGTGTTTGGACCGTTCTTGTTGGTGATGTGGACACCAAGGAAATTGACGCTCTCAACCTGCTCCACTACAGCCCTGTCGATGAGAATGGGGGCATGCTCGGTCCTCCATTTCCTGTAGTCCACAATCATCTCTTTTGTCTTGATTACGTTGAGGGACAGATTATTATTTTGGCACCACCCGGACAGGTCTCTGACCTCCTCCCTATAGGCTGTCTCGTCATTGTCAGTGATCAGGCCTACCACTGTGTCGTCAGCAAAATAAATGATGGTGTTGGAGTCGTGCCTGGCCATGCAGTCGTGGGTGAACAGGGATTACAGGAGGGGACTGAGCATGCACCCCTGAGGTGCTCCAGTATTGAGGATCAGCGTGGCAGATGTGTTGTTACCTACCCTTACCACCTGGGGGCGGCCCATCAGGAAGTCCAGGACCCAGTTGCAGAGGGAGGTGTTTTGTCCCAGGATCGTTAGCTTAGTGATGAGCTTTGAGGGCGCTATGGTGTTGAACGCTGAGCTGTAGTCAAAGAATAGCATTCTCACATAGGTGTTCCTTTTGTCCAGGTGGGAAAGGGCAGTGTGGAGTGCAATAGAGATTGCATCATCTGTGGATCTGTTTGAGCGGTATGCAAATTGGCGTGGGTCTTGGGTTTAATAGACTACTTTCAGGGCAAGTGGACCAATACAGGGATGTTTTAAAATAGTGATGGTATCCACAGCTGTGAGTTCAGTCTCTATACTATCAACCAAAAACCTTTGATCATGTCTCTTTGCTGTAGACTACTGCAGAAATACAGTGAGTGTGGAATACATGAGGTTTGAGGAATAGTCTGAAAAAAATAATAATAGAGCACAAGATTTGAGAAGATTGGCCTTGAGGGTTGATCGAAGCAAACCTCTTGCCTGTGAATATTTTGTTTCTTTGTTTAGCCTGTACCTGTGTTCATGTGCTCAGCTGCGTCGTGTGTTCATGTTTAACGCATCTCATCGAACCGATCACTCTCTGTTGTATGGTTGCTTGTAGTACCTGCTATCTATTGCTTTGTCCCTTTTGAGAAAATTTCATTAGGACCATCTTGTGTTGTAAACCCAAGGGCTCTCTGAAAATATTAAATTTGGTGTTTTTTGTTTGTTGGGCTGTTGCACATTTTTCCATTAAGTTTAACTGGTGTATTGTTCATTCAGCCCCAATGCGTGATCCATTCCCACTGCATTATCCATTTCCAGTACACTTTACATGATGTGAATGGCTTATAAGACATTTACTTCAAGTGCCATGTTTACTTATCATTTGCTATAAACTGCAGTCTTTTACTCCAATGACTCAAGTCATTAACACAAATATAGGGATAAACAGTGACTTAATAGCCGAGAAATGAACCCCTTTGTCTAAGGCAGGTACCCCCAGGGGTGAGCGCAATGCCGTCGGGGGTACACATTTTCAAACATTCCATTTATATTTTCCAACGGGGCTATACATTTGGGTGAGTTTTTTTTCTCGCCTGAGTAGCCTCGTTTCACTGCCAAAAATAAAATTAAACCATCTAGTTTTCAGCGAAATAACACAATGTCAAATACAGGTAGCCTAATCAAATAATTAACATCCAATCACATTAACTCTTACTCTCTCACAGGAATTCCACTAATAGTCCATATGTAGCCAAACGTAGCTGCTGCTCATGTTGGTATCTGACTGATGACGCAAAAGCCAAGCAGTTGCCACTTGGGGACACTGCAGCATCCACCGAGAGGCTCTTGCTGCCATGGGAATGCCTGACAGCTTGAAAGACGTTTTAGACACAACAGTGAAAATGGTTAACTTTGTTAAATCAAGACCCCTATTTTCTGCTCTATGCAATGATATGGGCAGCGACCATGTAATGGTTTTACAGCATACAGAAGTGCGCTGGTTATCAAGGGGCAAAGTATTGACATGTTTTAAAAAAAATTGAGAGACAAGCTTAAAGTTTTCTTTACTGACCATCATTTTCACTTGTCTGACTGGCCTATCCGGGTGATGTTTTTTCTCTCCTGAATGATCTGAATCTAGAATTACAGGGACTCTCCGCCACTACTGCATATACAATGTGCGTGACAAAATTGATTAAGAAGTTGGAGCTTTTCTCTGTCTGCGTTAACAAGGACAACATACAGGTCTTCCCATCATTGTATGATTTTTTTTGTGTGCAAATGAACTCAAGCTTGCGGATAGTGTCAAATGTGATATAGTGAAGCACCTGGTTGAGTTGGGTGCGCAATTACGCAGGTACTTTCCCGAAACAGATGACACAAACAACTGGATTCATAATCCCTTTTATGCCCTGCCTCCAGTCCACTTACCAATATCTGAACAAGAGAGCATCATTGATATTGCAACAATCGGTTCTATGAAAATTGAATTTAAATGAGAAGCCACTGCCAGATTTCTGTATTGGGCTGCGCTCAGAGTATCCTGCCTTGGCAAATCGCTCTGTTTCGACACTGATGCCCTTTGCAACCATGTACCTAAGTAAGAGTGGATTGTCAGGCAGTAACATTGCCCCAAGAGGCAAAAAGTGCTTACTATGTTATTATGATTGTCTAGACAATGCACTATAATCACCAGTTCAAATCCCAGAGAGTCACTGGAATGTGAAGATCATAGTTAGCATCAGAACGCTCTTCTGTGGCTCATTGTCATAGCATTGCTATGATTCAACAAAGGACAATGGCTGATATGGTCCAGCAAGTGCTTAGCCTCAGAAGCTCTTGAATTCCACCAGATTTAACACTTAAATGTGGAGATTTTTGATAAAGAATAATATATTACCACTCAGTTGTGTGTGCTCATCAAACTGCCCCAGAAATGTCAAACTAGTGAAAACGGCCCAAAACATTTCTGAAGTGTTATCTTGGCCTAAACTAGCATATGTTGTGAGGGAAAGGCTGTCTTTGTGCCTACGTTTGCCCATTGAAATTCCTGGGAAATTGTAACTGGTGGGATTACCTTTTGTACAACCGAAAAGCCCTTGAACCCCGCACAGCCCACCTTTGAGTCTGCACAGCTATGTACTGTATGAGGTTACCATTGACAATGAGAGCAGTTCTCTTATCAAGACTTTGACTTTCCACACAGCCATGTACTTTCAGAGGCTGGCTTAGTCAAGTTCAGCTCAGTAAAGTTCAGAGGGTTGCATCTCAGACAATAAGTAATTGTCTTGTTCAATCTGGGATTATCTCAGCTACAAATGATCCTTATTAATTAAATGCTAACCGGATAACATACAGAGCGGGAAATGACTCCACCATAGATTATAGAAAAGGTTGCACAGATCGGTGAAACCGATTCTGTGAGAGAAGCATCAGAAATTTAGGGTCAGGGTAAATAGGGGGCAGAGGCCCTCAAAAGACAACAGGAAGGGAAGTAATTAAATTGCTTTCCGTTGTGTGTTGTATCTCATCAAGATTTGAAGGAAGCGTTTGTTGCAATTGGTATCTCTCCCTCGCCGAAATCGTCAAGCTCCCACAACAAATGGCGCCTGGCATGTATATTTCATTAAAATCCCTGGCTTTCTTATTCACTCTGAACATTTGCTTTGCTCCCCTTTTCCAGGGCCCTGGGAACGACGGGAAGATGTGAAATCACACACAGAAGAAAAAAACAAGCCAACTCCACTGTGGAGAAATGGGACATCAAACAAAATGCTATTATGTTCAAATGACAGTGCACACATTCCCCATGTGCTGTGGATGCCGTGTCTTAGCCTATTGGATGATAGGCTTGTGAATGAATTCCTCACAGACAAACATCAAACCCGCGCATGACATAATATAGTATTTTGTCGATGTTAGTACAGTTTTTTTTCTATGTCTCTTTTTTTCGGCACTTCAGCCACTCAACATGTTCCAGATTCTGATTAAAATATATAGATAAGAGTGTATGATACCAGGAAATACTAAATGAATAGACTGAAGTATAATAGTGCCAATGTGAAAAGATTATCTCTAGATAGCAAAGTTGGCTCTTGTTTGGTAAATTGGAGAACAATTTGCGCTATTAAGTCTCTGGTTAATTATCTAGAAAAAACACACTTCCCATGCCATTCCCCCTAAAATCATTTTGGAGACTATAAACCGTATAGAACACGTATCATACACTTTGCATTTGTGCTCTTACAGTACAATATTCTTCAACCAATACCTAAAAAACTTGAGTGGAGTATACCCTCTATACAACTGTCTGTGGGCATGAAGTCGTACTCTTCCAGCAGAACTCATGATACAGCGGTAGATGTGTGTGTTTGCTTTGTACGTGTGTACGTGTCTCCAGCCGGGCTCTGAGACATATGGCTGGGCAGATGGTATTGCACGGTGGGAAGAGTGTGTCTCTGGTCGGCTGGCACAGCTGGCAGAGCTTTGGGCTCCTCTCAATGCCAGCTAGCCAGGTGTCTGCGTGTGGGAGGGTGGGCACACCACCACAGAGATACAGGAAAGGGTGGACTTTGTAACATAACATTTCCCATTTGAGTCAAGGAATGGAGGCAGCAAAGGATCCGTAGGGCTGTGGACGGATGCATATAAACTAGAAGAGATGTGCCAATTTTGCTTCAACGGCGTAGTCGTCCACTAAGCTTGTGAATGAGTGTCAGTGTCGGAAAACAGTTAAAAGTAGTTGCTCGCCACTAACCTTGCAATCCATGTATCGTAAATATCAACATTTGGATTGTTTCTTGAGCAGTCTTCTCCATGATGGATTCCAGAGAGAAATATCAACCTTGAACTTAACTGTAGGATATTGTGACAGATATTTTAATATCTATGTTGTGATGATTATCCCCTTGTCAGACCTTGTCATGATATACTGTATCTCTACTCTATGAAAGTCATATGAATTGTGATATATCTCTGGCAGATGTGAATGATGTATATCGTAAAAGACATAATTAGAATGGCAAATGAACTTGAACAGTTTGGAAGCTGTTTTATCAGGACAGAAGGTTCCTCTGTGATGATTTAATTAATATTAATATGCAAATCAAAAGGTGGTTTGTTTTACTGGCAAATATACAATAATTGCTTGGCAGATATCCTAGGAAAGGAAATAAACCACACAAATGTGTCAGAATTAGAATATTAGATGTGAATGTTGATGAGCAGTTTACCATCGATTCTGACAACTTATCTTAGCAAAATATTAACCTCTCTAGGGTATGTGGGACGGTAGCATCCCACCTTGTCAACAGCCAGTGATACTGCAGGGAGCCAAATTCAAAACAACAGAAATTCCATAATTAAAAATCCTCAAACATACATGTATTTTACACCATTTTAAAGATACACTTGTTGTAAACACAGCGACAGCGTCCGATTTTTAAAAGGCTTTACGACGAAAGCAAACCAAACGATTATGTTAGGTCAGAGCCAAGTCACAGAAAAACACAGCCATTTTTCCAGCCAAAGAGAGGAGTAACAAAAAGCAGAAATATAGATAAAATGAATCACTAACCTTTGATGATCTTCATCAGATGACACTCGTAGGACTTCATGTTACACAATACATGTATGTTTGGTAAAGTTCATATTTATATCCAAAAATCTGAGTTTACATTGGCGCGTGTTCAGTAGTTCCAAAACATCCAGTGATTTTGCAGAGAGCCACATCAATTTACAGAAATACTCATAAACATTGTTAAAAGATACAACTGTTATGCATGGAATTTTAGACACACTTCTCCTTAATGCAACCACTGTGTCATATTTAAAAAAAACGTCACGGAAAAAGCACACCATGCAATAATCTGAGTACGGCTCTCAGAGACCAAAACAACCCAAACAGATATCCGTCATGTTGTGGAGTCAGAAGTTAGCATTATAAATATTCACTTACCTTTGATCTACATCAGAATGCACTCCCAGGAATCCCAGTCCCACAATAAATGTTTGTTTTGTTCGATAATGTCCATCATCATTTATGTTCAAATACCTCCTTTTTGTTAGCGCATTCAGTACACAATCCAAACTTCCATTACAGTCCGTAGAAACATGTCAAACGATGTATAGAATCAATCTTTAGGAAGTTAACATAAATCTTCAATAATTTTCCAACCGGAGAATTCCTTTGTCTGCAGAAATGCAATGGAACAGAGCTAACTAACGTGAACGCGTGATAGTTAGCAGACCTCTGACTCAGCATCAAACAAGGTTCTAAAGACTGACATCTAGTGGAAGCCGTAGGAAGTGCAATATGACCCCATAGACACTGTGTATTCAATAGGCCAAGAGTTGAAAAACTACAAACCTCAGATTTCCCACTTCCTGGTTGGATTTTTTTCTCAGGTTTTTGCCTGCCATGTGAGTTCTGTTATACTCAGACATCATTTAAACAGTTTTAGAAACTTCAGAGTGTTTTCTATCAAAATCTACTAATTATATGCATATTCTAGCTTTTACGGCTGAGTAGCAGGCAGTTTAATTTGGGCATGCTTTTCATCCAAAATTCCCAATGCTGCTCCCTACCCTAGAGAAGTTTAACTTACCTCAGGGGTCTCCAACCTTTTCAAGCATGAGAGCTACTTAAAAAAAATGAAACATGTTGTGAGTTACATTTATTTTTTTATAGCATTCAAATAGGCACATTCTTCTCTGCTGTGCCCCGGAACTCTTCTCTGGGTCGTTGGTGTACGAGCTGTGTTTTTTGTCAATATACCTGGTAAAATAATGGTTAATAAACATCTCTATGGAGCACCATAAAATGTGCTTTTGTATTTTACAGAATTCTGTTCTCAGTTAAGCAAGAGAGGAATGTTGGCCTAGTGATGTTTCAACCGTTAGGCCTACTGCTGTAGCACATCATGGCAGAGTTGGCAACAACAAAAATGTCCCACCAACTGATACAAATAATCATTCTTTTTCTGTCAGGTAAGCCTACCTTGTTGTTAACTTTTAATTGAAAAGAGTTTTGAGAAGACGGTTATTATTAGCATCGCTAACTGGCTACATACGGAGTGCTAGAAAGATCAGCACACCAAACAGACTGGGGCAAAATTGCTGGAAATGAATTGGGACGTTTGTTTTTTTAAGCCAATTTTTAAGTCAGTTTCTTAAGCCAATAATGGCGAACCAGGAGTGGGATAATGTCGATGTGGCTTTGATTGGATAGTAGCCGGGGACTTTATATTCATGACAGTTGCGATGGAACACATTAAAAAAATGCATGTACTTTCAGAATTGGTGGGCAGCGAACTACTGGTAGCTCGCGATCTACCTGTTGGAGATCCATGTGTCACGATCGTCGTATGGAGTAGACCAAAGCGCAGCGTGGTGTGAATCCATTCTTTTATTGAATGACGAAAAAACACAAACACTTCAACAAAACAAACGTGACGCTATGACAATGAGTGCAGACACAGGCAACTACACATAGACAATAACCCACGAACTACAATACAACACAGGCCACCTAAATATGGTTCCCAATCAGAGACCACGACAAACACCTGCCACTGATTGAGAACCATATCAGGCCAAAACACATAGAAATAGACAAACTAGACATACAACAGAATGCCCACTCCTATCACACCCTGACCAAACAAAACATAGAAACAAACAACGCAAATCATGGTCAGTGTGACACCGTGACTTATCTCACATTAGCACATGAGCTAGTTAATAAATGTTTACATACACAGTCACCTGATAGCATTATTATAAATTATTTTTACCCTATTTTGAAAATGTAAACTACAAGTTAACGTAACATACACAATATCAGGTCTCTGTAGTGTTGCTCAATATCAGCCGAGGAAGTCACCATCGCAACCTCATGCTGGGCTTGTGTCAGATGCACACGCCTGTTTGTTACTATCAGTGTGGGAAACTCTTTCCCGTTCTCAGGACGCCTCTGGAGCTCCCGCCACAGACCTCATCCTCCTCTCCACGCACCCTGACTCAGCCGGGTGGCCGATCAAGGGGAACAGGGAAACCAGTGAAACCTCTCTTTCTCCCCTACTGTTGGGAAACCTCAAGCTAGGTGGATGCTTTATTTCCTGTCCCATGTGTATGTACCATCAACCACAAGGGGGGAAACAGTGGCCCATTTCAAAGTGGGTGTGACTGTATGGACCTTTTTGAGGGGCAGAAGCGGATGACAAGAGGATGACACAGAGCAGATGATCACCCCATGTAACGTGATTGGAGACTTGGGCCAGACGTCCTCTGAACTGCCATTTTGTTGGCTCACATTTTTAAACCGTTGTTTCTTTAAACCTTGCTTTTGAGCTTTGGTCCCCCAGAAGCCACCACTGCCTAAGATACAGAGCTCTAGCTCCCAAGTTCTAAGATCTTACTAAGGCTGTGTATAAGCATTTTGAAATGTTATGTTATGGAGAAGTGTTCTGTTATGCCACACACAACCTCTATATAACTAGAAGGGAGAAATACAGAAAGAGAAATGTACTGGAGGAGGAAAACGCCCCTGGTGGAATACACAGTCCTCCTTTGTGTTTCATTTATTAGGTTCAAATGTCCTTATCTGGAGCGGCCCCAGTAAAAATCCCCTCTAGTTTAATGATCTGTCAGCCCACTGGTTTTATAGGAGGGATGCAGCGACCAGGCACCTCACCAATGGTGCCTGAAATTAGCACAATGGTCTTGCGAATGGTTTGTTTTCTCGCCCCCGTTCCCCTTCTCTTTGCTCCCTTGTATTCTCCTCGTCGACCCACCTCTCTTCTGCAATTTAATCTGTTTCCAAATCTTTTCACTCTTTTAATCACTCGTTCTTTACCACCTGCTGCCATAATCGCTCTTTTGCTTCATTCAACTGTACACGTTTCTTATCATAAGGATATGCCATAGACATCATCGCAATATGAACCCAAAAGATGAAAATACATTTCTCCCTGGAGAATATGACAAAAGTTAGATAGAAGTTAGAGCTTTTCCTAATTAGCCGCGTTGTAGGTCATGTTATGCTAACTTGGTAATTTTATATTTTTCCCAATTAGCAAGTGATTACAGTTTGCTGACAGTGTTAGTCAATATGAGCTGAGTGCAACCGCTCATTTAATTCTCATACCAGTCACCCAAGAAAACAACTCCAAGTGATTCTAACATTCGTGGATCGGATGTGTGAGTCTGTGGACACTGTAAACGTGAATGGTAGGTTTTAGTAGATGTGTCGTTTAGAGAGATATCTCTTTTTCTATCCCTTTTAGAGAGATATCAATCATTCATAGAGCCAGACTGACAGGACCACATTGTAATACAAAATCCACATTTCTGTCCAACATCAAATGTAGCAATTCGCATTTCAAGATCTGTTTAGCATCATCTCCAGGCTTGTTTATTATAAACAATACTGTATATTAACCACAACCATAATGGACATCTAGTTAGACATTAGTCTAACTATTTACCGTTAGGATAGTTTCAGTATAAAATGTGTTTTTGGAGACATTTCACATAAAAATACCACGGAAAAAAACAAAAACAAAAAGATATATAATTGAAATGTATTTTTCAGTAGGCGACATGTCGTTGATTGCACGCGTTGACTGTCTCTTCAATATGCGCATAATGGGAGCTTAGCTGTCATTTTCATTTGTAGTCGGCCAAAATGTTCCGATGTCATCTGCCTCAGTGGCAGGAGGTTGACTGCGAGAGAGCAGACAAAATAAGTCAATTAGCATACTCGGATAGGAGTGTGGTTGCGATACTGTAATACAGCACTCCAAATGCCAAGGGTTGTAGGTGGCATTGTGCCTCATGCTCGATGCCATCAATGCGGTAATGGTATGTGTATGTATGGCTTCATACATGCTTTATGACTCCCATTAGTGGAGAAACAATAATTGAACAGTCCGTGTCATATGTACAGGAGAAGTATCTGTTATTATGTTGAAGAGCAGTCATTATAGCATGAATACCGTGTAGGATCATGATACACTTGAGTTATTGCAACGGCAGGGGGTCATGGTACGTTAATTGTGAGAAGAGGCTGACGATCGATATGATCACCATCATGCCTATGGATTGTGTTCATTCAGTTTCATTTTCTCATAAAATAGAAGGGAAAGAAACACATCTTTAGGTAAATGATGGCGTGAAAGAATTGCCAACCACCATGGAACCACATATTTGAGCAAGTCTCTCTTGCTAAATAGATTTTTATCTTAATGAGAATAACCTGTGGAAATAAAGGTTAGTGAACGGTGACTTCAGAAGTTATTCACACCCCTTCACTTTTTACACATTTTGTTGTGTTACAACCTGAATTTTTAAATGTAGATTTTATGTCACTGGCCTACATAATGTCAAAGTGGAATTAGGTTTGTTTTTCAACATTTTTATTTTACAAATTAATAAAAAAATGAAGAGATTAAATGTCTTGAGTCAATAAGTATTCAACCCCTTTGTTATTGCAAGCCTAAATCAGTTCAGGAGTAAAACATTGCTTAAGTCACAAAATCAGTGTTTAACATACATTTTTTTAATGACCACATCATCTCATACCCCACATGCTAAATGATCTCTAAATTCCCTCAGTTGAGCAGTGAATTTCAAACACAGATTCAATCACAAAGACTAGGGAGGTTTTCCAATGCCTCGGAAAGAAGGGCACCTATTGGCCAATGGGTAAATAAAACATCCCTTTGAATATCCCTTTGAGCATGGTGAAGTTATTAATTACACTTTGGATGGTGTATCAATACACCCAGTCACTACAAAAATACAAGCCTCCTTCCTAACTAATTTGCTGGAGAGGAAGGAAACGGCTCAGGGATTTCACCATGAGGCCAATGGTGACTTTAAAGTTGCACTGTGCAGAAATCTCTCTGCCATTTCCTGGTTGAAAAAAACTTTTATAGCTTGCCTAATTTCAGTTTATGTGACAAAATAACTAACAGTGTAGAGAATCATTATACCTTAAACTGCTGTGAAATATATTTTAATTAACCAGGAATATTGTTGTTTGAAGCTGGTTTACAAAACCGAAAGTAAAAGACGCAAAAACAAAACTTAAAAACCAGAAGCATAGAAATAGTGCACATAGAACAGATCTAACGCTTCTTGGACTTGCTTTCAAATTGAATGATAGAAATGTGAATTACAGATCTATGTGAATTTGGCTGGGTCTCCCAAAAAGTTACATATTCTCACTTTAAAACAGTTTAATAGCTGTGATGGATCAACAACATTGTATTTACTCCACAATACTAACCTAAATGACAGAGTGAAAATAAGAAACGCCTATACAGAATACATGTATCCGGTTTTCAACAAGGCACTAAAGTAATACTGTAAGAAATGCGGCAAAGCAATTACTTTTTGTCCTGAAAACATAGTGTTCTCAAATCAAATGTATTTATATAGCCCTTCTTACATCAGCTGACATATCAAAGTGCTGTATAGAAATGCAGCCTAAAACTCCAAACAGCAAGCAATGCAGGTGTAGAAGCACGGTGGATAGGAAAAACTCCCTAGAAAGGCCAAAACCTAGGAAGAAACCTAGAGAGGAACCAGGCTGAGGGGTGGTCAGTCCTCTTCTGGCTGTGCCGGGTGGAGATTATAACAGAACATGGCCAAGATGTTCAAATGTTCATAAATAACCAGCATGGTCAAATAATAATAATAATAATAATAATAATCACAGTAGTTGTCGAGGGAGCAACAAGTCAGCACCTCAGGAGTAAATGTCAGTTGGCTTTTCATAGCCGATCATTGAGAGTATCTCTACCGCTCCTGCTGTCTCTAGAGAGTTGAAAACAGCAGGTCTGGGACAGGTAGCACATCCGGTGAACAGGTCAGGGTTCCATAGCCGCAGGCAGAACAGTTGAAACTGGAGCAGCAGCACGGCCAGGTGGACTGGGGACAGCAAGGAGTCATCATACCAGGGGGTCAGGGGAAACTGTGGCCCCATCCGATGATACCCCCGGACAGGGCCAAACAGGCAGGATATAACCGCACCCACTTTGCCAAAGCACAGGCCCCACACCACTATGTATGGGGAAAATCCAATACAACACATTATTGTGTACCACTCTTCATATTTTGGTTTCCTACATAATGTTATGGGTATGCTTGTAATCGCTAAGGACTGGGGCGTTTTTCAGGATAAAAATAAATGGAATGGAGCTAAGCAGCGGCAAAATCATAAAGGAAAACCTGATTCAGTCTGCTTTCCACCAGCCACTGGGAGATTAATTCACCTTTCAGCAGGACAATAAGATAAAACATGAGGCCAAATCTACGCTGGAGTTGCTTACCAAGAAGACAGTGAAAGTTCCTGAGTGACCAAGTTAGAGTTTTGACTTAAATCTACTTGAAAATCTAAAAATATAAATGGGCAAATGTTGCACAATCCAGGGGTGGGAAGCTCTTAGTGACTTACCCAGAAAGACTCACAGCTGTAATCACTGTCAAAGGCGCTTCTACAAAGTATTGAATAGTATTGTGAATACTTATGGAAATGACATATTTAATTATTTAGTATTCAATACATTTGCAAAAATTTCCCACTTTTTAAAAACTTTGTCATTATGGGATATTTTGTGTAGATGGGTGAGAACATGTTTAATTTAGGCTGTAACACATCTGGAATAAGTCAAGGGGTATGAATACTTTCTGAAGGCACTGTAACCTTTGGTCATATCTACTACAGTTACGGGTCTACTACAATACATGTGAAAAATGATATCTTTCCCTCGCCCAGTGATTTAGTTTAAAATCCATCCGTCTCTGGTGCAGTATGCTCACAGCACCTACCTGCAGCACAGATGGTAGGCCGCCTCCCCCTCATTATCGCTCCCTGGGAGATGAAAAAGAATGGAAATTGCCTTCCAATTACAGAGTGAGCAATTTGCGGCCTGCTGTCAGCATTACTGAAAAGAGAGCGATCATTACAGGGGTGGGATTAGTGCTGATTTACATGGCATGTAGATAGGGGATGGGAGCATCCCACCAACTTCCTGCCTTGAATAGGAGGATTTTGCTCAGTGAAGTCAGTGTCAAGGTCAGCCATGTTTAAATGGAATGGGTATGGGAAAAGATAGTGGTATTAAAAAAACTTGACTTTGTAGAGTAGAGATTCCATTGATGTATCTTTGTGTTACTGTTTTGATGTGTACTGAACAAAAATATAAACATACCATGTAAAGTGTTTATCCCATGTTAAGAACAAATCCTTATTTACAATGACAATGGGTTAACTGCCGTGTTCAGGAGCAGAATGACAGATTTTTACCTTGGGGATTTGATCCTGCAACCTTTCGATTACTGGCCCAAAGCTCTAACTACCTGCCGCCCAATCCCTGTTAATGAGCATTTCTCCTTTGCCAAGATAATCCATCCACCTGACAGATGTGGCATATCAAGAAGCTGATTAAACAGCATAATCATTACACATGTGTACCTTGTGCTGGGGACAAGAAAAGGCCACTCTAAAATGTGCAGTTTTGTCACACAACACAATGCCACAGCGCTCAAGTTTTGAGGGAGCGTTCAATTGGCATGCTGACTACAGGAATGTCCACCAGAGCTGTTGATAGAGAATTGAATGTTAATTTATGTACCATAAGCCGCATCCAACATCATTTTAGAGAATTTGGCAGTACATCCAACCGGCCTCACAACCACAGACCACATTACCACGCCAGCCCAGGACCTCCACATCCAGTTTCCTCACCTGCGGGATCGTATGAGACCAGCCACCCAGACAGCTTATGAAATTGAGGAGTATTTCTGTCTGTAATAAAGCCATTTTGTGGGGAAAATTTTATTGTGGGGAAAATTTTATTCAGATTGGCTGGTGCCCTGCCCCTGCACAGTCATGTGAAATCCATAGATTAGGGCCTAATGAATTCATTACAATTGACTGGTTTCCTTATATGAACTGTAACTCAGTAAAATTGTTGAATGTTGCATGTTGAGTTTATATTGTTGCTCAGTATGGTAATTAAGGTTTCCATTAGTCCAAAAGTCTGAGAAGCACATTGACTACAACATTTACTTAAAGCTTACAGTGACATTAAGTTCAAAGTTAGGCAGCAAGTACAGTAAAGACAAAGGACTAATTATTTTGTATCTTTGAGTGGCCTTGTTGAATAATTCATCCACTGATGTCAAGAATAATAATAGACAGTCAGGGAAGCCATCGCTGTTCTGTATTCACTCCCTCCAAGCGGCCATATGGCTAGCACCATGGCTCATGAAATTATAAAAAGAAATGTACAGTAGGGTGCTAAGAACTGCCAGCTAGCATCGCTCATAAATGCATATTGAGCCTCTCCATCAAAGCAATATTAGTCAGTGTTTGTGTGTGTGTGCGCACGGGGCTTTTGACATATAAATTCACACAAATGCAATTTCAGATCAGACTTGTGATTCGGGCCAAGTTGAGACAACACAATGGAGATGACATTCACTGGCGTCTTTAAAAAGACATGCGGCGCATGGTGAGTGATGGCCAATGTCCTGTCGTTAAAATTCATTGGCAGCATATGATCCGTCCATATGGGCCATTAGCAGTTCCAAAAACTGAGGCTCCATCCATTGCTTCTGTCGCAGAGAAAGAGGGAGATGGACAGATTCACTCCATATGGTCCACAAACATGGCGGGGACAGCAGTCAACTGTTGGTGGTCCACAAAGCCACATCATTACCCAAACCATGATTACATTTTAGTCCGTTTTTTAAACACAGGCAGTGGTCAACATAAGTTGCCCCAGAGTGGAATTTATACAGGGATCCTTCTAACAGCATAAGTTTATAGGGCCTGTAATACTGTACCTGATCATGAGAAAGGTGCAGTTTTATATGAGAGCTTGCGTTAATAGGGCTACCAGATTGACTTGGAAGCCTGAGCTGTAGGTGTGGATGGCTTTCACATGAATTCTCACATTAATGTGTTTCCACTTAGAAATGATAATTCGCTTGAAATGACTTAGGGCTTAATAGGCATGCCATAACATGCCATAACATGCCATTACATGCCATTACATGCAGAGCTACACTAAACCCCCCACAACAAAGTTTATGACAAAGTACTAACACTATTGTCATGCTTGCAATTGCTTTAACGTGACAGATATCCATACATGTGCCTCCAGAGCAGCATACTTTACAGTTAAATCCAATAAATTAATATTATGCGCATATTTATGTAACCCCATAGAAGAGCCAAAGCAAAGCGAAGCATTGTCAAATAACAAATGCCCTCCCTGTGTTTACTTCTGAGATATAGCCTTGATTGTGTGTGTGTGTGCACACCTCTCTGTGTGTGCACGTACATGCACATCATTGTGCTTACAGTACGTGTGTGTGTGTGTGTGTGTGTCTCTGAGGGTCTGGGTTTAGCTGGTCTCAGGGTGTGTAGGCGGTAATACACAAATAGAATACAAAAAGCAGTCTGCTGTGAGAGCAGACAGCTTTTTCAGCCACAGGCTTAACAATCACAGATAGACACCTTTCCCGTGACCTCACACTAAACTTTATCTATCTAACCACCCCCTGTGCTACAACGCACACCCTCAAGCATAATCAAACACACACAAAAAACGCTGCCCACATGCTTTCATACCCACAAACATAACCATAACACATTTACTTGTAATTTATGTGGTTCTGTTCTTGTCTATTAATGTTCTAAATGATAGCTGCCGGTTCTCTCTCTCTCTCTTCAGAGTTGTCTATAGGAGATACTCAACGTTGAACTTGAATGAAATTTTGTCCACTTGTAGCTCTAGAGAGCCTGGAGGAACTGAAATGAGAACAGCAGTCTGGGCCGTGTCCGCAGAGATAAACGGAGAGAATACTTGGAAAAGTCAGCGGATCACCTCCAGATGGCTGCCATGGTAGTTTTGTCTGCCTGAGGTTAGGAGGGAAGAGAGCCTCCCTGCTCCTTCTCCATGTGTTATTGGTGTGTGTGTCTGGGTTTGGACCTACCAAACATACACGCACTCACACACACAAGCTTACCATAGTCCCAGACTGTATTAGATAGAACTTCACAGCCCGGCCTGCTTGTGGGAAAAACAACCTGTGGTTACCTAGGTTACCCCATTGGCTCACAGCAAAAACTTGACCTTTTTCAAACTCAATTTTCTTATTGTCTGCTTGTTTTAGTCAATTATAAAACTGCATTTAAGAAAAGTACATGTCTAAAGATGACTTTTTAACATTGCTTAACGCTGGGCGTTCTCGCTAGTAAAAATGAAATATTGTAGGGCTTCCCTCGTGCCCCTTTTCATGACGGTGCTAGCAGGCGAGGAGGAGTGAATGACTGAGTGAGTGCTAGCTAGCTACCGACCGGAACATTAAGCTAGCCGAGATCAACAACACAAACCAAAAGAATGTACAGCTAGCTACAAGTAGTGAGTTGAGTTACAAACAAACTATCCTAAACAAGTTAAATGTCTTACCTGTGATTAAATGTTTTCCACTCACAGCCACGTGTAGCCTACTTGGACACCGAGAGCCCCACATTTCCTACTCTTCCACGTGGGAGCATTGTGAACCGTAGGTCGGGATTTTTGACCTGGTTACATGTACATTGAACAACACAGCAGCTTTTCTGCATGTTTTTTAAAAATTCTGTCTAACAAAAAATGGAAAACGGTGTTGGCTCTTTTACACTGGGGGTCAATGAGAAAGAATGTGGCCATGGTCGAGGGGAATTCCTTATTATTACGTGACTATCAACTAGGCCCATATGATTAAACATACAACGTGATGCTTCTGCTGGCAACGATACGTCCATGTTTGCAGACATAGTCGGGGAATACAATGTATGCTCTATGATGGAAGCCACTGAGTTTGTTCTGCTAGCCAAGTCCATGATTAGGTGTGTTGATTCGCTTTCCCACTGGCATATTCCTCACACATGATTGGTTGATCAAAACAGAAAGGAAGTGGGTCGTGTTCAGTTGACAGGAAAGGCTGAACTTAAAGGTTCAATGTATCCATTTTTTTAGCTCAATATCAAATCATTTTTGGGTAACAATTAAGTACATTATTATATTTGCTTTCAATTAAAAAGAAAAATAGCTTTTCACCTAACAGCAATTTTCAGGTAAGACTTTTACCAGGACTATCTGGGAGTGGTCTGAGTGGGGAGGGGAAAACGACCTGTTATTGGCAGAAAGGTTGGGAACTCTCTTTATCCTATTAACTAATTTACCGCCTGGTGATGTCATCAGGCAGGCCAAAGCTTCATCCCACCACAACAGGCTGACATTTCAGGCAGTCTTTTCAAACAGCTCTTACACTAAAAGGGCATTATCATAATTTTCACAATTTTATAGCATCATTCCAACCTCATAGTGTGGAAATATATAGAAACTCGATTTTCCTGTGTTTTAAGTCAAATCAGCAGATGTCACAAAGTGCTTCTACAGAAACCCAGGTTAAACCCCCAAACAGCAAGCGATGCAGATGTAGAAGCAATAAGGAATGCTCGTTTTTTTTTTTCTTTTGAATTTTTTTTGCTTTAGTGTGCCTTTATGGACATAACCCTGATGGACTATTGATCCAGGCCATAACACTTCAGTAAGCAAGCCAATGGCCTTTGTGTTTTTATTGACTCAGACATTAATTTGAATGATGTTCTGAATAAGTTTGTGTATGACTGATACATTACCCGACCACAGGACAGGACCCAACGGGTGCCTTTATCATGGTAGGAAATGTCTTCAGGGAATATTTACAAGAACGGAAAGCAGGTCAAACCCAGATTGAAATGTAAAAACACTATTGAACAAAATTGTATTCATAAGTATTGAGCTTCCCCATTCAACAATTCAACTGAAAATGCTCTACTCTACGTATAGTGCAAAGATGAAAAAGCACAGGAAGATGTTTTAATGCTGAATGTATCTTTATTACACCAGGCAGGCCAAAACATCCCACCAAAAGGGACTGACATTTCAGCCAGTCTTTTCAAGCAGCTCTTACACTAAAAGTGCATTATCATAACTTTCACACTTAGTCCAACCTCATAGTGTGGAAATATACACTGGGTGTACAAACCATTAATTAAGCACACCTGCTGACCAGGTGAATCCAGGTGATAGCTATGGTCCACTTGTTCAATCCACTTCAATCAAGATGTTTAAGCCTGGAGTCAATTGACACGTGAATTGTGTATGGATTTTGTATGTTTGCCATTCAGAGAGTGAATGGGCAAGAGAAAAGATTTGTGCCTTTGAACAGGGTATGGCAGTAGGTGCCAGGCACACCGGTTTGAGTGTGTCAAGAACAACACTGTATCGAGAATGGTCCACCTCAAAAAGGACAACTAGCCAACTTCACACACATGTGGTAAGCTTTGGAGTCAACATGAGCCAGCATCCCTGTGGAACGCTTTCGGCACCTTTTGGTCCATGCCGACGAATTTAGGCTGTATTGAGGGCACAAGGGTGTGAAACTCAATATTAGGAAGGTGTTCCTAATGCTTTGTACACTCAGTGTATACACAACACAGGAAAATCACATTTTGGACTGCACCAGGCCTTTAAATTCAACTAAATTCAATGAAACAATCTATTATCTGAAAAAGCCATCACTCTTACTCCCATCTTTTCTCAATTATTTTTGGCAAACCACTTGAAGAACAGATTCCGTTTCATGTCCTTACCTTTGCTTTACTTGCTTTCCATCTCAGTGCTGCTAGACAGCTTGGTACTTCCAGAACTTTCCAAGGCAGTTTTCAAGTCACTGTCCTTCCTCCTCTCAAACTGTTGCCTTGCCTCACCGCTCTCACTTTTTCTGCTGCCCTTTCCTCTTATCAGCCTCTCTTCCTCCATTTCTCTACTCTTCGTTTTTGCCTCTCTTGCTTTCCTTAGACTTCCTCCTCTCCCTCATCCTCTCACTTGTCTCTTTCTTCACCCATTTTGCTCTGTTCCTACACACGAGGTCTGGGTAACCCAGGTCAGTCTCATTGGTATCAAGGTTCTGCACTCTCCACCTTGTTGTTCTTTCTCGGATGCTCCTGTCTTTCACCTTCCTCACACCCCTCTCTCGTTTCAGTGCCTCAACCAGTCTTACCTCCATGTCCAGCCTGAGCCTCTCTCCCTCTTTCACCATTACCTCTTTCATCTTTCTCATCTCCTGCTCCATCTCGGTAATTTCTACCTCAAGCTTCTCGGACATGGAAATCCTCACCTGCTTTCTGAACTTCTCCACCTGTCTCTTTATCTCGCGCCACATCTCTGCCTCCCTTTCTGTTTTCTCTCTCTCTCCATCTCGGTGCATTCGGTCTCCCTGATCTTCTCAATGGCCTCCATCTCCTTCATTCCTTCCCTCTCTGCCATTCTTTCTCTTCCAGACACATCCTCTGTTTCTCGTCCTTTCCTCTGCATCTCCACTTCCACCTTTTCAGCGTCCAGTTCTCTCTTTCTCCCTAAGCATGCTCCTTTCTTCCTCAATCTCCTCATGATCTTTCTTCCTCAAATTCCTCAATCTCTCCCTCTCTCTTTCCTCCAACATCCTCTGCTCTTCAAACAACTCCATCCCCAACTCCTCTCTTTTTTGTCTCTGCCATTCCATCTGTTCCCTCCGTCATCCCCCTCCTCCCCTCCACTCTCCTCACCTCAGTCGCCCATGACCTCTCCTCTCCCCTTCCTTCCCTCTCTTGCTCTCTCCTTTGTCCAATTCTCCCCATCTCCTTTCTCCTCTCCTCTTTAAGGTCATTCATCCTGAGCTCTATCTCTCTCTTGTTGTAGCCGTGCATTCTGTCCAGCTTCTCATTCAGCCACTTTCTCTCCTTAATCTGCTGCGTCTCATCCTCTCACCCATGTACAACCTCGACTCCTCCGCCTTCCTACCCATCTCCCACATCTTAACTCTCCAACTGAGGGAGTATTCAATGTATGTTTAAGGTCTTTAGGCCCGTACGTATCTCTCTCTCTCTCTCTTTCTCTCTCATTAATTCTGTTTCTGTTTTAGATCTCCCTTCGGGTGTCCATTATTGTGACATCCCTTGTTGCTATCGCCAATATTCTTCGCTGGAACTCTACACAAACTTTGAAATGAGAATACTTATTCTACCAAAGCAATGGGAATGCCATGGAAACGCGTGGGGGAAAGATGCTATGACAGAAAGATCCCAAATCTCCTCATTGCCCCCCAGCAACATTAGCCTAAATGTAGGATATTGTTTATTTGTGTATAATAATCTGTGTATAATGCTTGTATGGATGTCTTCCATGTTCTATTCCCCACGGTCTGCGTTCCATTGACCTCTTTACCGCATCTATGAAGTAACACCATTGTGACATCATAAATGATAACAATCATAACTATCTAGTTTGCCCTGCAATATAGGATGGTTAATTTATCTGTCCGTTGATGAAATAATGACAACATTAACTCTCTCTCAAACACGCATACACACACACACACACACACACACACACACACACACACACACACACACACACACACACACACACACACACACACACACAAATAAAACAATTCAGGAAACTGCTCTCTGTAGAGACTGATTGAATTGGCACCCATCAACAGCCTTTTTCCTCTCTTTTCTGTATGTGATTTCCTCTTGTACGAACACAATGACCCAAAGTATGGGATCAGAGGAACATCCCTTTTATCAGTCAGTGTAAGCCTTAGATAGGTTTAAACCCTGAAGGAATCCTTTCCTAACTCGCGTTCATTATTATCTACACCACTGCACTGTTTCTACAGTTACTATCCAAATGAAAACAAAGGGCCATATTGGAATGGGGAATTGGGAATACACAGCCATCTTTAGGGACTTTAGATGATGCTGCTGCCAAAATAGCTGGCTTGTCACGTTTGACCTTATCTGACCTTCCCTCTAAATTCTGTTGTAACCTTTTCACACTTGTGTGAAGACCTGAACCGTGCCTTGCTGGCTCTGATATGTTTCCTTTCACGTCGTCCTTTCCAGACATGGCATCAAAGGCACGAGTGTGTCTGATGTTTATGGTACAGACACACACGTTTTTAAATGTCATTGTTCAAGTGTTGTAACTCAACATGTACGACAATACATCTGTGGTCTACGGGAGACCATTCAATACGTCTGGGGTCTACTTTTCATCATCCAATCCACTTGAAGGTCTGAGGAACGCACACACACACACACACACACACACACACACCCCAAGTTCAGGGTACCAACAAAACAACAAAGGATTATGTTGAAATCAAAGTTCATACTTTTATCCAGATTTCCCCTTTACCTGATTCTGTCTTGCAGCCGTTAACCCACCCCAACCATCCCTGAACACCACAATTAGTTAATTATGCCTTAATTACCAAATAATGAACTCTGCATTTTTCCAGGAGGTTCTATTTTCTGCTTACCAGAGGGGAAGCTATTTTCAGGCTCTTTGTTGCCAATTTGTCATATTTCACCTCTCATCTCTCATTCAGGAGAGATGTATTGCTGATGGAGTGAGGAGATGTTGTGTGTGCACATATGGCTGTGTTTTCAGGAATGTTCCCTCTGAGGCGGTTCGCCGTGGGATCCTAATGGCGTAAAATTGTCTTGTTCTTGTTTCGCTGTACAGAAACATGAAATGTTATCATTTACTTTGAAACATGCTAAGTATTATTTTTTATGGCATGACATGACAGCATAACAAGTCTAGCTGCAGAATCAGATGGAAAGCTGGGGGAAAAAACTGAAAATATATTTTTTTAAAGATACAAAATGCCAGATGTGACTAACCTTTAGCTGTGAGGGTTTTGATCTTACAGTAGCAAGATGTCGCCGACAGATAGGGCCGCTCTGCTTCTAGCTCTTAAACAACTTTGCAGTATTTAAAAAAATGTTGTGTTATTTCTTACATTATTAGCCCAGGAAATGTTTTGTGTCATTACATACAGCTGGAAAGAACTTTTGGATATCAGAGCGGCGGTAACTCACCAGCATTACGACCGGGAATATGACTTTCCCGAATTGGATCCTTTGTTCGTACCCCCCAGGGCAATATAACTGATTCCAGAGGTTGCTCCAAAACACTGCCGGCGGAGAAGAGGTATTCGGAGTGGACCTCTAGTCTGACTCAGGAGGCGCGCACACCATTCACTGCTTCAGAGTATATTACTCGCTAATGTTCAGTCTCTGGATAATAAAGTAGACGAGCTCAGGGCAAGAATCTCCTTCCAGGGAGACATCGGGGATTATAACATACTCTATTTCACGGAAACATGGCACTATCGGGATATACTGTCTTTGTCCATACAGCCATCTGGGTTCTCAGTATATCGTGCAGACAGGAATAAAAACTCTCCGGGAAGAAGAAAGGCGGGGGTGTATGTTTCATGATGAACCACTCATGGTGTGATTGTAATAACATACAGAAACTCAAGTCCTTCTATTCACCCGACCTAGAATACCTCAAAATCAAATGCCGACCGATTTACCTCCCAAGAGAATTCTCTTCGGTTATAATCACAGCGGTGTATATTCCCCCTCAAGCCGATACCACGACGGCCCTCAAATAACTTCCCTGGACTTTATGCAAACTGGAAACCATATATCCTAAGGCCGCATTTATTAGAGCTGGAATTTTAACAAAGCAAATATGAGGCAAACGCTATCGAAGTTCTATCAACACATTGACTGTAGTACTCGCGCTGCTAAAACACTCGACCACTGCTACTCCAACTTCCGGGATGGCCACAAGACCCTCCCTCACCCTCAATTCGGCAAATCTGATCACGACTCCATTTTGGAATCCATGCTTCAAGATTGTTTTGATCACTCGGACTGGGATATGTTGCGAGTAGCCTCAGAGAACAACATTGACAAATACACCGATACAGTCACTGAGTTTATCAGGAAGTGTATAGGACTAGTAGTGTGTACCCACTGTGACTATTAAAACCTACCCTAACCAGAAACTGTGGATAGATGGCAGTATTCGCGCAAAACTGAAAGCGCGAATCACCACATTTAACCATGACAAGGTGACTGGGAAAATAGCCGAATACAAACAGTGCAGTTATTCCCTCCATAAGGCAATCAAACAGGTAAAACGTCAGTATAAAGACAAAGTGGAGTCCAAATTCAACTAGACGTATGTGGCAAGGTCTACAGACAATCACGGACTACAAAGGGAAAACCAGCCAAGTCGCGGACAGCGACATCTAGCTACCAGCTAAACACCTTCGCCAGCTTTGAGGATAACACAGTGCCACCGACTCAGACCACTACGGAGACTGTGGGCTCTCCTTCTCTGTGGCCGACGTGAGTAAGACATTTAAGCTTGTTAACCCTCGCAAGGTTAACATCCCTAGCCGCATCCTCAGAGCATGCGCAGACCAGCTGGATGGAGTGTTGACGGACATATTCAATCTATCCCTATCCCAGTCTGCTATTCCCACTTGCTTGATGATGTCCACCAATGTTCCTGAACCCAAGAAAGCAAAGGTAAATTTACTAAATGTCACTCCCTGACCGTATATTGCTTTGTATGTTTCTATTTTTGTTTGGTCAGGGTGTGATTTGGGTGGGCATTCTATGTTTGTATGTCTAGGTTTTTGTATTTCTATATTTCGGCCGGGTATGGTTCTCAATCAGGGACAGCTGTCTATCGTTGTCTCTGATTGGGAATTATACTTAGGTAGCCTGTTTTTCCACTTTTAGTTGTGGGTAGTTGTATTTCTGTTTAGTGTTTGTTTCACCTTGCAGGACTGTTTCGGGTTTTCCTTTTGTTATTTTTGTATTCGGTGTTCTGTTCCTTGAAATAAAGATGAACACGTATCCCGCTGCATTTTGGTCTGACGATTCCTCTTCTTCCGATGAAAGCCGTTATACTAAATTACTATCGCCCCATTGCCCTCACTTCTGTCATCATGAAGTGGTTTGAGAGGCTAGTTAAGGATCATATCACCTCTACCTTACCTGACACCCTAGACCCACTTAAATTTGCTTACCGCCCCAATAGACCCACAGACGACGCAATCACACTGCACACTGCCGTATCTTATTTGGACAAGAGGAATATCTATGTAAGAATGCTGTTCATTGACAATAGCTCAGCCTTCAACACCATAGTACCCTCCAAGCTCATCAGTAAGCTCGCGGCCCAGGGTCTGAACCCCGCCCTGTGCAACAGGGTCCTGGACTTCCTAACGGGCCACCCCCAGGTGGTGAAGTGGTGAAGGTAGGAAGCTGATCCTCAACACAGGGGCCCCACTGGGGTGCATGCTAAGCCCCTTCCTGTACGCCCTGTTCACCCATGACTGCGTGGCCACGCACACCTCTAACTCAATCATCAAGTAAAATAACCTCTCACTCAATGTCAAGTGAGAGGTTATCTGGTTAGGGGCCCCCAAGATCAGGTTATCACCGGGGGCAAACTACCTGCCCTCCAGGACAACAACCACCCAAGCCACTGCCTGTTCACCCAGCTATCATCCAGAAGGTGAGGTCAATACAGGTGCATCAAAGCTCGGACAGAGAGACTGAAAAACAGCTTCTATCTCAAGGCCATCAGACAGTTAAATAGCCACCACTAGGCGGCTTCCACCCGGTTACGTAACCCTGCACCTTAGAGGCTGCTGTCCTATATACATAGACTTGAAATCACTGGTCACTTTAATAATGGAACACTAGTCACTTTAATAATGTTTACGTATTTTTGCTTTACTCATGTCATATGTATATACTGTATTCTATTCTACTGTATTTTAGTCTATGCCACTCCGACTTTGCTCATCCTAATATTTATATATTCCTTAATTCCCTTTTTTTACTTTTAGGTTGTGGGTATTGTGTGTATTGTTGTGAATTGTTAGATATTACTGCACTGTTAGAGCTAGAAACACAAACATTTCACTATACCCGCAATAACATCTGCTAAACATGTGTATGTGACAAATACAATTTGATTTGATGTCGTATCAATCTACACTATATCACCCATGGTGGGTTTGTTGAAGAATTTGTGTCAAAAAGGGAAGAAAAAAACAACTAGTTGCTATGCGGAAAAACTTGAGCCTGACCTTTGATCTCTAATCTCACTGGCTGAAATTGGGTCAGTGCTAAAACAACAACAGGTCGCCTTCAATATCCGCAGCATAATATATATTATTCAGAAGCTGGTTCTGCTGTACAAAGAACAAGCTGCTATAAATTCCTTCTAGGACAGAATGATGTCAACTTGACAGAGGAGCCTGTCTATCCTATCTTTGTGTTGCCAGTAATGTCAACCGCACAGGCAAACAGGCAGGAGATGTCTATTATTACACTGTGGCATGGCAACAGCTGGCACGCATAGTGGAAGGGTTCACAATAGCCACTTCATGGGTGGAAAGAGGGTAACAGTCCTTGAAAAAACGGGTGGCATAATAGCTTGGCGTCTCAGGTTTTAGGCTTTTCTTCCGCCATTGAGAATCATTCACGCACCCCTGGATAGGCATGTACAGCTAGCTTAGCTGGCGCTAATTGACTCTAATAACTGTGGTGTCTGGTTCACTGATCCTAACCCAGTCAGTATAGCATAGTTTTTTTTGTTTCGTTAGCGTAGCCGATCACGCTAGCTTAGGTGCCACCACTCTGGTAGGACAAACGTGGCTTCTTCTCTGAGCCAGGGCCAGGGTTGGATTACCCACTAGGCCAACTGGTCCAGCTCATGTCAAGGCATGCTCTCCTCCAGGTGAGCAGAACAATGGTCACTGAATAATTGAACATGTAAAAGGTAGAAAACATTAGACCAAGCCAGCGCCTCTCTCAAAAGCTTTCAATCTGTCATAAAAGCCACCGTATAGGGGAAGCTATTTCGGTTTGCGTTTTTGTCGGCCCCGCAGCTCTATAAAGCAAACATTTCAATCATTGATGCCATAAAATAATTATGAGTCATATTTTTGGTTCAAATGGAAACTTTAGAACTCTGCAATGTATTCGTATGTCAGACATTGCTGGAGATCATGTGATGTTTTGTGTAATCTTGAGAGAATTGTCAAGCCATTGGTGTCCGCGAAGGAAAGGGTAGTGGAGAGACTGTCCAAACAAATGAATAATTAAATTGCAACCAAACTACTTAATGACGGGATTTTGTCACATCATTTCTCATGAGCTGATCCATGCCATGATAAATTAGGTGTTTTATGACACATCTGAAGTGAAAATGTCGTCACACACAGTCAATCAAACCCTGAGACAAATAACATGGAGGTGGTCCAAAACAACTAACCCTCTCTGTCTGGGGGAATCTTCTAAGTCAGTGATTTCTATTCCGATCACACTCTTTCATCATCTGTAAAAGAAACACCCAAATGGATACAAGCTCCAAGATACAAAATGTCATGATTATGAACATGTTTTGTCATCAGTTTATTTTCTTTCTTCAGGGTCGCAAACAACTTTTTGTTCCATGCCATTTGTGGGTTCTTCCTGGTGGTAGAACGAAAAAGGGAAATAATGGGTTATATTAAGTATGTTGCTCTCCGTGACACTAATGAGTAATCTGTCTAATGAGTCTATTAGAGAGGTCTATTTTCTGTTAATGTTGCCGTGGCGTCATGCGCACCCATTAACATTAGTGCCGTTCACACAGCTTTAGGTAGCCATTTCACGGTTTAACTTTCTAGCTACATAAACTACACATTCTCTACTTAGTATCATGTGGTGTCCTGGCTCATGACAATGTAACTGCACAAATTCCTGTCAAAGACTTGGGCATAGCATTTAAAGCATCGTATGATGGGCCACATTGCCTTGAACCGGTTTCTGGATAGAAAATGCTACATAAACAAAAAGTGTGGAATACAGTCTCTCCTTGTGCCTAGACTGTTTTGAAGATAAGGAAGCAAACATTTTGTTTGTAATTTGGGTAAACTACATCCCTTTAAGGCAACAGGGTCATGTACAGTAGGGCCCAAACAGGTGGAAACGTCCATACTGCCTATAGCCCCTATATATATTGTTAAAGCCCAGACAAGCAATGAAGGGCGAATTCTCGTGGGAAAAAAAGTGTTTACTGATGTGGTCCAACACAAGAGCAGCTAATTTTCTATTTTTAAGTGTAGATAATGTGAATAATTCTCTTTTGTCAGACAAGCATGATTGACAAGTGATGCAATTAGTCTGTGTATACTGCATGCTGTTTGACACCCTATTAAAAATGATGTTGTTTTCACACTCTCCATACATGATGATGACGATGACAAATAAGATGCTGATCTTTTGAGGCTATCCCAATGTTTTCCATTTTGCCAGGCAAGCTCAATCAAGTGCAGCTAAAGTATTTGAAAGAAAGCAAGCACCATTTGAACCTACCTCTGCATGAACTGATTGATCTATTGATTGATTTTATTTGCCAGTTTAAAAAAAAAACGACATGCATACATAGTCCAAACATTAGGAAAACGTTACTAGGATAGCACAATAAAGTCAGTGACTTATTTCCATTGGGGTCCTATGAACCCCTATGACACAGAGGTGGGGGTGTTCATTTCATTTGGAATAAGCTTGTATTTTAATATTTATCCCTGTAGCATTTTAAACAAATAGGAGAAGGGTTTAATTAGCATGATTTAGAGACACCCTGAAAGAAACATGAGTCCCCCTAGATGCAACAAAGTCAAAGTTTGGAGGAGGGGGCTCTAAATAATGCTAATTGAGAGGGAATATAAACAATATATATTCCACAAATATAATAATATAGATTATTATTCCATGACCATGAATACCTTATTTACATAATTATTCAAACTCTTTGCTAAGAGACTCAAAATTGAGCTCAGGTGCATCCTGCTTCCATTAATCATCCTTGAGATGTTTCTACAACTTGATTGGAGTCCACCTATGGTAATTTCAATTGATTGGACATGATTTGGAAAGACACACACCTGTCTATTCAAGGTCCCACAGTTGACAGTGCATGTCAGAGCAAACACCAAGCCATGAGGTTGAAGGAATTGTCTGTAGAGCTCCGAGACAGGATTGTGTCGAGGCACAGATCTGGGGAAGGATACCAAAAAATATCTGCAGCATTGAAGGTCCCCAAGAACACAGTGGCCTCCATCATTTTTAAATGGAAGAAGTTTGGAACCACAAAGGCTCTTCTTAGAGCTGGCCGCCCGGCCAAACTGAGCAATCGGGAGAGAAGGGCCTTGGTCAGGGAGGGGACCAAGAACCCAATGGTCACTCTGATAGTTCTCCAGACTTCCTCTGTGGAGATGAGAGAACCTTCCAAAAGGACAACCATCTCTGCAGCATTCCACCAATCAGACCTTTATGATAGAGTGGCCAGACGGAAGCCAGTAAAAGGCACATGTAAAAGGCACATGACACCCCGCTTGGAGTTTGCCAAAAGGCACCCTAAGGACTCAGACCATGAGAAACAAGATTCTCTGGTCTGAGGAAACCAAGATTGAACTCTTTGGCATGAATGCCATGTGTCACGTCTGGAGGAAAACAAAAGGGGAATAATGAAGTGACATACGGGACTTTAATGAGGACCAGCCAATGTTTTGATACAGGATGCAGTGGTGAGTATTAAAGCTGTCACCTGTGATTAAGCAAATGGACGCGATGGAAGACGGCAACCAAGAATGTCATTACACTTTTTGGTGTTTTTGCAAGTGCACAGTCCACTTAGATGTTGGAGTTATTTTGGAGTGGACGGACATGCGCAGGCAACCTACTTTTCTTTTCTTTTTTTTGTTGAATTTTACCCCCTTTTCTCCCCAATTTCGTGGTATCCAATTGTTAGTAGTTACTATGTTCACTCGTAGTTACTATGTTCACTAGTACTCCCTGTTCACTCGTGACTGCACGGCCAAGCACGACTCCAACACTATCATTAAGTTTGCTGATGACACAACAGTAGTAGGCCTGATCACGACAATGACGAGACAGCCTATAGAGAGGAGGTCAGAGACCCTGCTGTGTGGTGACAGGACAACAACCTCTCCCTCAATGTGATCAAGTCAAAGGAGATGATTGTGGACTACAGGAAAAGCACGCCCTCATTCTCATCGACTGGGCTGTATTGGAGCAGGTTGAGAGCTTCAAGTTCCTTGGTGTCCAAATCACCAACAAACTAACATGGTCCAAGCACACCAAGACAGTCGTGAGTGAAGAGGGCACGACAAAACCTATTCCCCCTCAGGAGACTGAAAAGACTTGGCATGGGTCCTCAGATCCTAAAAAAGGTTCTACAGCTCTACCATCGAGAGCATACTGACTGGTTGCATCACTGCCTGGTATGGCAACTGCTCGGCCTCCGACCACAAGACACTACAGAGGGTAATGCGTACGGCCCAGTACATCACTGGGGCAAAGCTTCTTGCCATCCAGGACCTCTATACCAGGCGGTGTCAGAGGAAGGCCCTAAAAATTGTCAAATACTCCAGCTACCCTAGTCATAGACTGTTCTCTCTGCTACCACACGGCAAGTGGTACCGGAGTGCCAAGTCTAGGCCCAAGAGGCTTCTAAACAGCTTCTACCCCCAAGCCATAAGACTACTGAACATCTGATCAAATGGCTACCCAGACTATTTGCATTGACCCCCCCCCCCTCTACGCTGCTGCTACTCTCTGTTATTATCTATGAATATGTATAGTCACTTTAATAACTCTATCTACATGTACATATTACCTCAATTACCTCGACTAACTGGTGCCGACTAATCGACTAACCACATTAACTCTGTACCGGTACCCCCTGTATATAGTCTCACTATTGTTATTTTACTGCTGCTCTTTAATTACTTGTTACTTTTATTTCTTATTCTTATTCATATTCACATACCTGTTGCGCATGTGACAAATAAAATTTGATTTGATTTGATACCACCCATGTAGCTATAACTCAAACACAGACCAAATGGCAGCTTACCTTGTAAGATGTTTGCTGTTTGGTGAAAACATTGTATAAAATAAACATTTTGACTCTCGGGGCTGGTGATCAATAACGGTTGGTCACAGACAGACAAATAAGACATCCTCATAATCTGTGGAGTCTCGGCTTTAGGTATGTATCAACGCATTCTGTGTTTAATTCCATTATGCTTGACAACGCTAACCGGAATGTAGGTATCAGCCATCTTGAAATTAGGTCATCGGCTCAGCCTGCCCTTATAAATGTGTATGCCCATATTTGGTAGTAGGTCATACCAAAACTATGAAGGCACCGATCAATTGCCAAGACACTCAGCTTTCCGCAGACACCCTGCTTTTGCAGATAAGGGCTACCGTTCTCAAACCAAGCTGAATTGAATAAAGAAAATCAAATACCCTCCCCAAATACGGGGAGTTTACATTTAAGAGGTTTTAAGACATACTGAATGATTCTTTCTGTTTTTACAGGACCTTGTAGCCATCAATTCACCATAGGTTAGAGCCTTTCTTCTATGGCTGTACAAATCAGTCAACATTTAATACTGGTGCCTGAAAGGCACTCCCCGATAAGGTGGGAGGTACACCCTGATAAGGTGGGAGGTACACCCTGATAAGGTAAGACTACGCTGTCCCCTCCAGACATCCAATCAATAGTCCAACAACAACATCCATGTCCATGTGGATAGACATAAAGCGAAAGGAAATGTTAATATCTGATACACTTGTTTAAAAAACTCACAGTTATTTTACCAAGAGAAGAGGAGATCCAGAAGGTCCCTTCCTTGTCCCTTGGCGTCATGGAAGTTTCACACCTCTCTGCGTCTTCCATCGGTTTTAATTAACCTTCAAGGCTAGCTATCTTTTAGAGAAGGAGAGACAGAAAGAGAGAAGGGAACGAGACAGAAAAAGAGACGACCAGGCTCTCTTTGGGGCTGTCATCTGATGCAGGGTTTTAATTTTCCTGCTCATCTGATGTCGAGGCAGGAACATCCTGGGAAAAGGGACGGAGCGCTGCACTTAATTACAGGAGAAGCGGCGGTCCGATCTGCAGTGTTGTCAGAGACCACGAGCCTCACGCTGTTCAACTTCAATGATCCATAGAGAATGGGAAAAGTCGCCTTTGATGAGTAGCTGGACGTGTTCCCACTTCACAAAATTGGGAAAGGGTGTGATAGAATTTTATTTTGTAGACTAAGTATTTAGGAAATGGGAGAATAGGAAAGTGGCCCTCGTGAGTTATGAATACGCTAGGAAAGAGGATTCGTCACCAATGTAATAATGTCATTAGTGGAGCCACTTTCAGCTTTGGAGGCATAGTTACGTTTACTAGCAATCAGTTTTGTGGTTGTAAAGTAACTGTAAATAACTGAAATGTTTTGCCCGATAGGTAACCAAGATGGTTAGATAGCTAGCTAAAGTTCTTTACATCTAGTTAGTTTTTTTAGGGGGTAGATCAGCTTTAATATTGAATAGAGATTGTAGCTTCAATCAATGTAATTGTCTGCATCAATTGGAATTGAATCAATTGGAATTGAATATTCCAATCCCCCATATATTTTTGGGAAAAAAAAAAGAAAAAAAAAAATATATATATATATATATATATATATATATATATATATATATATATATATATATATATATATATATATATATATATATATAAACATATACATACATACATACATATACACATATATATATATATATATATATATATATATATATATATATATGTATCTTTTTTTTAAATCCTTTATTACCCTCCAACCCTTAAAAAAAGGATATATGACGAAAGGGAAGTGATGCCTACCTGACAATTATGTTTCACTTACCAGGTTCATTTTCAAATGTTTTCATTCCGTATTGTACAGGTTTCATAAGGGACACTGGATACATAAAACAACTGACTGGCTTATTATATTGCACTCCTACTAACTTTGTGTTACGCTAAATACAACCTTAGGGACTATGGTGCACATAATCAACCGTAAAAGCAAACAAGATCAGTACAAGAAATCAGAAAAATACATAAAAGTAGATAATACTTTATTTCCATTACCTAGTAAATGAATCCGTAATTAAAAAGTAAACAAGATGAGAGACAAAATGGTGCTCTCTGTTTGTATTTTTTTTAATGAGGACAAGTAATATATGCTTTTATGTTGGTAACTTTTCAAAGCCTCTGAGCTTCAAACAAATTGCAGAAGTTTATTGTTGTAATTAGATTTCTTGCGTTTTGGATGAGAGTGAGACCCACCAAGGTGCTTGAGCTCCCCAGTAAATTCCCATTTCTGGAGCTCTTGCTCTTGCTGTGAGAGGTCTCCCTCGGTGGGGGCAATGAAGCACAACCAGAGAAGGCTCAGGGGAAACAGTGTGTCTCTTTTTGACTAGAAGTCAGTAAGCATTAGATACTGTATATCAGGTATAAATGTAGCCAAGCTTCTTACAACTACCCCATGCTGAGTTCTAAAGAAGTAAGATAGGCTTTTGGTTATTTTTGTTGATGGACGGTGATGTATCGACATAGGGCTTACAATGTTTTGAAATATGTACATCTCTGTTTGATTAATGTATTATGTTAGGCCTACTGCTATTTTAGTGTCATAGAATCCGAATTATTTCAGATATTGCTGTCTCCCCGCTTTGGGTTGTAAATACAGTGGGGCAAAAAAGTATTTAGTCAGCCACCATTGTGCAAGTTCTCCCACTTAAAAAGATGAGAGAGGCCTGTAATTTTCATCATAGGTACACTTCAACTATGAAAGACAAAATGAGAAAAATATATCCAGAAAATCACATTGAAGGATTTTTTATTTATTTATTTGCAAATTATGGTGGAAAATAAGTATTTGGTCAATAACAAAGGTTTATCTCAATACTTTGTTATCTACCCTTTGTTGGCAATGACAGAGGTCAAACGTTTTCTGTAAGTCTTCACAAGGTTTTCACACACTGTTGCTGGTATTTTGGCCCATTCCTCCATGCAGATCTCCTCTAGAGCAGTGATGTTTTGGGGCTGTTGCTGGGCAACACGGACTTTCAACTCCCTCCAAAGATTTTCTATGGGGTTGAGATCTGGAGACTGGCTAGGCCACTCCAGGACCTTGAAATGCTTCTTACGAAGGCACTCCTTCGTTGCCCAGGCGGTGTGTTTGGGATCATTGTCATGCTGAAAGACCCAGCCACGTTTCATCTTCAATGCCCTTGCTGATGGAAGGAGGTTTTCACTCAAAATCTCACGATACATGGCCCCATTCATTCTTTCCTTTACACGGATCAGTCGTCCTGGTCCCTTTGCAGAAAAACAGCCCCAAAGCATGATGTTTCCACCCCCATGCTTCACAGTAGGTATGGTGTTCTTTGGATGCAACTCAGCATTCTTTGTCCTCCAAACACGACAAGTTGAGTTTTTACCAAAAAGTTTTATTTTGGTTTCATCTGACCATATGACATTCTCCCAATCTTCTTCTGGATCATCCAAATGCTCTCTAGCAAACTTCAGACGGGCCTGGACATGTACTGGCTTAAGCAGGGGGACACGTCGGTCACTGGAGGATTTGAGTCCCTGGTGGCGTAGTGTGTTACTGATGGTAGGCTTTGTTACTTTGGTCCCAGCTCTCTGCAGATCATTCACTAGGTCCCCCCGTGTAGTTCTGGGATTTTTGCTCACCGTTCTTGTGATCATTTTGACCCCACGGTGTGAGATCTTGCGTGGAGCCCCAGATCGAGGGAGATTATCAGTGGTCTTGTATGTCTTCCATTTCCTAATAATTGCTCCCACAGTTGATTTCTTCAAACCAAGCTGCTTACCTATTGCAGATTCAGTCTTCCCAGCCTGGTGCAGGTCTACAATTTTGTTTCTGGTGTCCTTTGACAGCTCTTTGGTCTTGGCCATAGTGGAGTTTGGAGTGTGACTGTTTGAGGTTGTGGACAAGTGTCTTTTATACTGATAACAAGTCAAACAGGTGCCATTAATACAGGTAACGAGTGGACAGAGGAGCCTCTTAAAGAAGAAGTTACAGGTCTGTGAGAGCCAGAAATATTGCTTGTTTGTAGGTGACCAAATACTTATTGTCCACCATAATTTGCAAATAAATTCATAAAAAATCCCACAATGTGATTGTAACGGCAAATGAGTGAATAAGTGTGGAGTCAGGCGCAGAGAGCAAAGGATACGGGAAAAACACGCTTTAATGTCTAGAAAATCACACGAACAAAAATCAGGCGAACAACACATGTGAAGAAAATAAAGGACAGCGAAAAAAACAGAAAATGCAAAACACAAACCACTCTAACAAATACAGATGAACAAGCCCGCACAAACAGAAGCGGGCTGAACGAACTTATATAACCCCACCCTAATAACCAAACAAGAAACAGGTGAAACCAATTAGACAAAAACAAACGAACACAGAACAAAGGATCGGTGGCAGCTAGTAGACCGGCGACGACGACCGCCGAGCGCCACCCGAACAAGGGGAGTCACCTTCGGTAATATTCGTGACAGTGATTTTCTGGATTTTTTTTCCTAATTTTGTCTGTCATAGTTGAAGTGTACCTATGATGCAAATTACAGGCCTCTCTCATCTTTTTAAGTGGGAGAACTTGCACAATTGGTGGCTGACTAAATACTTTTTTGCTCCACTGTATATCACAGGCTGGGTGTTTGAACCAGGGTCTCCTAAATGCTGTGTTGGCCCACAGGGCTAAAGTCCAAGTAGGCATTAGGTCTGGGAGCTTAGGCAAGTCTTTAGGTATCAGGCAAGTTTATTCATCCCACCGTTGTATGTCACTGGACCTTTGTGAGAGCCGTTGGGTTTGTCTACATCCAAAATGGCCGCCTTTCTTTACAACCCTTTGAGGAGCTCTCCCTCCATTGCGCCCTGTCATATTGTACAAGGGAGTCGATACAATCAATGCTAGTTTAAACATCCATAATGACCAGACACAGTGCCCTCGTGCAGACGATCAACACCATTCATATTAATAGCCTCTCACCATCTCTTAAACTCCCATTAAATTTAAGAGGCAGAAAATGGACTGTTTATAGATTATTTATGGCACCTTGTAAAGAACATTTCCAGCTGGTGTTAGATGGTGTTTAGTGTTTACAGGGGGCAATACAGGGCAACCCTGGTGAAATCCACAGTCTACTACAGGGGGGAACCCAGTCGGGGTCTCAACTTACTGTAATTTTGAAAATTGGTTGTACATCAGCAGTTTTTCTCTTGTTATTTCAGTCACTGACATTCACTCAATTAGCCCATGTCAGCAAAACTTTTTTTGATTGGTAAATTAGTCTAACCAGTTATCTAAACTTGTACTTATCATGGTCGAATTACCGACTAGGGGGCCACCATTGATTTTGTTATTCACTCTCACTCAGATATCTTATTAAAAACTGCAAACATGTATCTCCAACATATGGACAAAATGAGTAGAATTGCTTGAAATGAGTTATAGAATTGCTAAAATCTTCTCTCCGTCCATATTAAAATGTGTAGAATGTCAAAAACTTGCTTTAAAACAGTAACATTTTCTCTACGCCCCGTGGCAAAATGTGTAGAATTAACTCTCTCTGCTGTCAAGAGCAGGGCTGCTAAAATGTTTTGCTGGCAAGGTGGGTGTCACGACTTCCTCCGAAGTTGGTTCCTCTCCTTGTTCGGGTGGCGCTCGGCAGTCGGCGTCGCTGATTCACTTTTCATTTTCCATTTGTTTTGTCTTGTCTTCCCACACACCTGGTTACAATTTCATCATTACATGTTGTGTATTTAACCCTCTGTTCCCCCCATGTCTTTGTCCGGAATTGTTTATTGTAAGTGCTTGTGCGCATTATGCTAGTGTGCGACGGGTTTTGTACCTATTGTATTGATTGTTCTGTTTACGGTGATTTTTATTATTAAACTGCGCCATTGTAACACAGTTTTTGCTCTCCTGCGTCTGACTTCTCTACCGCCAGTACGCGCCCCTTACAGTGGGTGGGTGCATATGCAGACCCGTGATCTACCGCGGCCCATTATTTATTTTATTTTCATTTCACCTTTATTTGATCTGGGAGTCATACTGAGACCAAGGTCTCTTTTACAGATGAGCCCTGAATTTCAGAAATCACAGAAAATATATACAGTGCCTTGCGAAAGTATTCGGCCCCCTTGAACTTTGCGACCTTTTGCCACATTTAAGGCTTCAAACATAAAGATATAAAACTGTATTTTTTGGTGAATAATCAACAACAAGTGGGACACAATCATGAAGTGGAACGACATTTATTGGATATTTCAAACTTTTTTAACAAATCAAAAACTGAAAAATTGGGCGTGCAAAATTATTCAGCCCCTTTACTTTCAGTGCAGCAAACTCTCTCCAGAAGTTCAGTGAGGATCTCTGAATGATCCAATGTTGACCTAAATGACTAATGATGATAAATACAATCCACCTGTGTGTAATCAAGTCTCCGTATAAATGCACCTGCACTGTGATAGTCTCAGAGGTCCGTTAAAAGCGCAGAGAGCATCAGGAAGAACAAGGAACACACCAGGCAGGTCCGAGATACTGTTGTGAAGAAGTTTACAGCCGGATTTGGATACAAAAAGATTTCCCAAGCTTTAAACATCCCAAGGAGCACTGTGCAAGCGATAATATTGAAATGGAAGGAGTATCAGACCACTGCAAATCTACCAAGACCTGGCCGTCCCTCTAAACTTTCAGCTCATACAAGGAGAAGACTGATCAGAGATGCAGCCAAGAGGCCCATGATCACTGTGGATGAACTGCAGAGATCTACAGCTGAGGTGGGAGACTCTGTCCATAGGACAACAATCAGTCGTATATTGTACAAATCTGGCCTTTATGGAAGAGTGGCAAGAAGAAAGCCATTTCTTAATTATGGAGGTGGTCCCTGTACAGGGACCGCTCAGCGGAAATTTCAGAGCGCCACCTATAGTACTTTACTTAGTACTCGATAAATCTCAAACTTTCATAAAAATACACATGCAAGGTACTGAATTAAAGCTACACTCGTTGTGAATCTAGCCACCAAGTCAGATTTGTAAAATGCTTTTCGGCGAAAGCATGAGAAGCTATTATCTGATAGCATGCACCCCCCAAAATACCAGCACGACACGTAAACAACAGATTTTGCGGTAGCCGGCGCTACCCAAAACGCATAAATAAAATATAAAACATTCATTACCTTGGACGAGCTTCTTTGTTGGCACTCCTATATGTCCCATAAACATCACATTTGGGTCTTTTTCCCGATTAAATCCGTCATTGTATACCCAAAATGTCATTTGTTGAAGGCCAGTCTGATGCTGCAAAAAGGCCATTTACAAGACGCAACGTCACTTTTTAAAATTACAAAAGTCGCCTATAAACTTTTACAAATCACTTCAAACGACGTTTCTAAACCAACTTTAGGTATTAATAAACGTTAATGATGTATCAAATTGATCACGGGGCGATCTGTATTTGATAGCAGCAAGTCTGGAAAACATCGTCCATTTTTTCAGTTTCACAACATACTGTGGTGCGCCTCAAGAAGGGAGGGGTCTATTCGTGTTGTAACCAAGGATAAATGATTCTGATATTGATAGCAATGGTGACATGGTGTGGAAGCTGTAGGCGTTTACATATATTTTCTCTCGTCTTAAACAATTAATTGAATGGCGGACGAATATTTTTGTTTTGTTTTTGGTAAACAGTTTTACCAGGGATTTTTACTCCTAAACACGTTCTGTTATAGCCACAGACCCGATTTAACCAGTTTTAGAAACTTCAGAGTGTTTTCTATCCACACATACTTATCATATGCATATACTATATTCCTGGCATGAGTAGCAGGACTTTGAAATGTTGCGCGATTTTTAACAAAAAGCTGCGAAAATTTGCATCATCCATAACAGATTATTAAAGATATCCATAAAAAGTGTTGTTTAAAGTTTGCCACAAGCCACCTGGGAGACACACCAAACATGTGGAAGAAGGTGCTCTGGTCAGATGAAACCAAAATTGAACTTTTTGGCAACAATGCAAAACGTTATGTTTGGCGTAAAAGCAACACAGCTGAACACACCATCCCCACTGTCAAACATGGTGGTGGCAGCATCATGGTTTGGGCCTGCTTTTCTTCAGCAGGGACAGGGAAGATGGTTAAAATTGATGGGAAGATGGATGGAGCCAAATACAGGACCATTCTGGAAGAAAACCTGATGTAGTCTGCAAAAGACCTGAGACTGGGATGGAGATTTGTCTTCCAACAAGACAATGATCCAAAACATAAAGCAAAATCTACAATGGAATGGTTCAAAAATAAACATATCCAGGTGTTAGAATGGCCAAGTCAAAGTCCAGACCTGAATCCAATCGAGAATCTGTGGAAAGAACTGAAAACTGCTGTTCACAAATGCTCTCCATCCAACCTCACTGAGCTCGAGCTGTTTTGCAAGGAGGAATGGGAAAAAAATTCAGTCTCTCGATGTACAAAACTGATAGAGACATACCCCAAGCGACTTACAGCTGTAATCGCAGCAAAAGGTGGCGCTACAAAGTATTAACTTAAGGGGGCTGAATAATTTTGCACACCCAATTTTTCAGTTTTTGATTTGTTAAAAAAGTTTGAAATATCCAATAAATGTCGTTCCACTTCATGATTGTGTCCCACTTGTTGTTGATTCTTCACAAAAAAATACAGTTTTATATCTTTATGTTTGAAGCCTGAAAAGTGGCAAAAGGTCGCAAAGTTCAAGGGGGCCGAATACTTTCGCACGGCACTGTACATCAATATAAATACAAAATGCAAGCCGATAGAAAGAAAAACATTCATCAGTAATAAGATCCTCAATTAGCTTTCTGAATTTCCCTACAGCCACCAAAACATAAACTTTAAGAACATTTTGAAGATTTTTCCACAATAGTGATGAGTATTAAAACTGTCGCTCGTAATAAAGCACAGTGAGATATGACAAACTGCATCTAATGCGGCTGGCTTCCGGGTTGGATGCGCGCTGTGTTAAGAAGCAGTACGGCTGGTTGGGTTGTGTATCGGAGGACGCATGACATTCAGCCTTCGTCTCTCCTGAGCCCGTACGGGAGTTGTAGCAATGAGACAAGATAGTAGCTACTACAACAATTGGATACCACGAAATTGGGGAGAAAAAGGGGTAAAATAAAAAATAAAATAAAAATATATATATATAATAATATTCAGTTAATGGTTCAGCATTTAGGGGGGCATCAATCTTAAGCAAGGGATCTAGCACATCACAGGTAGTAAATTGTTGAAATGAAAACAAAGATTGACTAGAAGTTGACAGGTTAAGTGTCGCATCAGCCAGAGGCTGGCAGAGGAAAGAGCTGTCGATTGACTGACCAGGGTCAATTAAACCACCGTTTTGCTCAAATAAAAAGCCTGCCGAGATAAAATGATGATTAAAAGCATCACTCTTCTCAGTTATGATGCCAGAGTCAGACATAACTTGCTTAGGCAGGGAAGGAGAGGAATTTGTATTCTTGGATTTCTGAACATGATGAGTTCAGATTTTTTGTGCCCATCCTATTATCTATTATCTAGTGCAGTGGTATTCAACATTTTTCAGCAGGGACCCAATTTTTGGGGGGCCAGAAATTCTGGCGACACCTACTCTACCTTAAATCGAATGACACAACTAAAATCTGTCAATTTAGATTTTCACATGAACAAATAACCTTCAAGTCATTCCATTTTCATCTCACTAATCAAAATTAAGAGAACCAATTAATACATTTACTCAATGAAATTGCATTTCTCAAATGATCTTTCTCAAAAAAGTTTTTTCAAATTAGTCCCATACAATAATCTGTACTCACGACCCTGGTTTTGAATACCTCTGATCTAGCGTATAATCTCCCTTAAGAGACAATGTAATGGGAATTCCCTTTTGTGTCTTTCTCTGTTCCCAGTTCATACCAAACCTCACCATCCCCTTGCCTAATGGTGATGGGAGGCTAGATCACATTACAATCCCCCTCCTCCTCCCTTCTCTCTCCATCCCTTCTCCCTCTCCCTTCATCTCTCGCTCCATGAACACAGTTTTGTACCCTCCAGATCCCTCTGAATTTCATAATTCATGATCATTTACCAGACTGCCTGGGGCAGTAGCTAATAGGGTGATACTGCAGGGGACAGAGTGAGGGGTAAGTAGGGGGTAGGGGAAAGAGGGAAAGGGAGGGAATATTGCTATTGCCCTTATTACCTGTCGCTGTCTCATTTTGTTGTTCTTCGGCTAGATTATGCTTGACATGTCCTATAATTGCAAATGCCATTCAATTAGCAAAGTGAATTTGAACGAGCTTTTGAGGGAGAGCGAGAAAACGAGAGAGAGAATGAAAAACATATAGTTGCACTTTATGAATAGAGATAGATTAACAACAAATCTAGTCTTTTGAATACACAACATGGGACACACCGACACCAAAGGAGAAGACATACTCTCTGTCTGCTCAAAGTGTGGTTTTCACATTGTACACTATCATTCAAAAGTTTGGGGTCAAACTGATCAGAAATACAGTGTAGACATTGGTCATGTTGTAAATGACACATGTTTTCATGTGATCACGTGATCTTATGTGAAGTTAATGTGATAACATGTGGCAACATGTAATGCTACACGTGATAGCATGAAACTACTAAGTATTCCAAAAACATGATTTCATATGAAATTTCACATCTGAAATATGTGATTTTCCACATGTGAAATCATGTGGATTTTCTGTAAGGGTTGAGGCAAAAAAAAACATTTTGGGACTATGTCAACAATGGACTAATGAAACAAATATCAAAATATCGTTTTTGGGTGGAATTGTCCTTTAAGATCTTTCCTGACCTTGTGGACATTATCTTACAGTTATATTTAATGACATCGACATTTCTCTGACTTTCTCTCCGTCATACCCACCCTTTTTAATCATTTACGTTATGAATACTTTTATAACTGTTTCATTTTTGATGAGGGAGAATACTGGCAATAAATATGAATCTCCATTTGAGTATTGTGTCCCCTAGTTTCAGTGAATGTAGCTCAAGATCAGATCCTCAGACACCCCTCTAAAGGCGGATGTATACTCCACGGAGACGGAAGGTTCGGAGCGTAAGGAAGTGTCGCAATGTTGTTTTTCACCACAAAAGGGAAGGCTGCTTTTAATATGCTCTGGCATTTCGACTTACTTTTGAACTACCTGAAAATGTTGATGTGCCATATCATTCCTTGGGAAGACTTGGGGTGCATTATTGAGTGAGTTTTGCAACGGAAGTCCCGCCCTGTGTCTACATCACATCCCTTCTGGTACCCCTTCTGCCATAAACACGGAAGCAATACATTTGAATGTGAATTTCCATTTGAGTTTTTTTCTCCTCTAGTTTCAGTGAATGTAGCAGAAGATCAGACACCCCTCCAACAATGTGGCTCTGAGCACAGCTACAGAGACCAACAATTTGATGTGAAGAAAAGAGGAGGTTGGAAGGTCACGAACAAACTGCAGAGTGGAGCACAAAAAGCTGTTGTTTGAGAAAATGTCTAAATTAGGAGGAGAGAGAGATGAAACAGTATGGTGTTTCTGTGTATGTGTGTGTGTTTGTGCGTGCGTGTCAGAAATCTCTGACAAATACAATTGTCTGGAAAGACACAATTGAAAACCACTGCCAGAGAGAGAGGCTTCAGAATGTAAAAGTGCAAACTCTGTGAATGAAAAAGATGCCTGAACAGTTTGAGAGGAGACATTTGCATATGGTTGAGAGGCCCTGAGACAAGTGACACATCTCAAGAGAGAGAAAAGGGAGATAGAAAAAAAACACATCTTATAATGTGTATAAACGAATGTCTCATGCCATTATTATTAGATGAATATGATGGTGTATTTCCCCTCAAGGGTATTGCTTGGGCACTGAACCCCTCCCCCACTCTTCGCTTGTCATTGTCAACTTCCCTAGTGACATGTTGTTCGGTTACTGAATATGGCTGATCACCAGCCTCTGTCCTTCTGCATTAATGCACATGTACTGTAACCCAATTGCGGATCCCACATTGCATACATAAAACATACTTTACATCAGCTCTCCATGTGTGAGGCGCATCATGCCAGTGTTTGTTGCGTATAAATGATCCACGCTATGTGAATTCAGTGGCATGTTTGGTTAGCGTGGTCCCACAGCTTTTTATTTAATGAGACCCTGCCCCAAGGCAGTGGGGAGGGAGGGAACCGCCAAAAACCATCCACCGTTTTATAGAGTATATGGTTTATAGCCCACCGCTAACCATCTGTGGAGTTATATTAGCGCACAGAGTGGTTTGTCATTGAGCGTTCCCGTAAACCAAAGAGGCCATTACCATAACTAAAAACAACCCTGAGTGCCTACTAATGAATAATGAAATGTCATTAAGAATTTCCAACCTAATTCAAAGACCAAAACATGCGAAAGTAGAACAGAGGTTCTGATGAGCGTTGTGTATGTTAACACTAATTGCTAACGCTAATCCAATGAATAATAGCGTGTTTGTGAGCAGTAAGTATGTTCCGTAATATTTATGTTCATTGAGAAATCCAGTTTGGTTAAGAACTTTTAACCATTTGAGCTACTATAGGCTACAAGAACAATTTGTGTATTTCCTCTAAACCCCTATAGTCTGTGATTAGTGGTCGTGAGAAGAACAGCACACACAGCTATACTGAATTATAGACTGAATTCCACGAGAATTGTAAACTCCTACCCCTGAAGCGTTGCTGAGATGATGACGAATGTTAAGCCAGGTTGTTAACCCTTAGTGCCTCCCGTTCTGTGCACCACTGAGTGCCCTGCATGGTGGCAGTGTCAAGTTGAATGGGCTTGTGCGAAGATGCAGTAATGGTGGGGTAATCAATGGTTACAAAAGGAGTCGGTTGCCCCCTGCTTTCTCTCACCCTGAGACCTTACTAAATGTACCTACATTAACGTAATGGTCAGTGGTAGAGCTACTCACTTATCTCATCATGGGTTAGTTATATGTTTAAGGCTTAAAATGAGCCGTTAGTCTGCTAGCCGGTATGCTACTGCCCCATGTAAGACTGAAAATAAATCATTTGGTAACTCTTCGCTTAGAGGCCTCAAACATAAAGACTATCTAACACGGGTGTCACCACAATCACTTTGTGCTTTAGTACTGGGGGGTGTTTGATGTCGTAAAATGACAAGATGGCTGCCATGACTCATTATGGCACTTTTTGTGTCATTTTCATGATATATTCATATTAGAAAGGCTTCACGCAGAGTATAATCAATCACCCGTAGGCTTTTTGGACATTTGCAGCGACGCTATGAATTGTTGTTGGAGTCATTCAATGTCAGAAGATGCACAGTAGTAGATTATATAGGCAGCATTTTGCTTACCAATCCCTAAAGTGATGCTATCAATTTGTTTAACAAACTGAGCATTTTTACTAGCCTACCGCTTGAGCAAGATGGCGGTTGACTCAAGACATAGGCTGAGTTCCAATTTCCATAATAGCACACCAGTTATAAAGCATGCCCAATACATTGCATCAAGTGGCATGTGTGGATACTGTAACGTAGCCCTGGTTCAGCTATTTTCTACAGTGACCCGTGCAACTTACCCAAATGTGGGAAGAATCTTGAAGGGGTTTGAATTTGCAATATCCCCTGTACAAAAGAAAGAAAAGAAAGTAAAAAATGGAGGAGGAAATGAAAGGAAGAAAGCCAGATTCCCTTCAGTGATCCCCCCTCCACCCAACTGTTCCTGCCCCCGCATCACACCTTATGGATAACTGTTGGGAGAGGGCCTGTGCCTTCCATTCTGCCTCACCTTGAAAAGTTTATCTGTTTTGAAGTTCACCCGCCCTCTGTCTGGTTACCATAGAAGCTAGCCATGTGGGTCCTCATTACTCTGAGACCAGAAATGCAAAATAGGACTAATTATCATTCTTCTTACTGCTGAAAGAACGATTCTCCTTATTACGTCGTCCTTAATTAGGATAGAGTGAGTTCCCTGGCCTCTCAGTCTTGGGTTATGGTATTGTTATGGCAGCATCACAGTGTTTCGAAATGATTTTCCACTAGTGATATTCCCCGAACTGTCCTCTTGAGAGAGAGAGAGAGAGAGAGAGTGTGTGTGTGTGTGTGTGTGTGTGTGTGTGTGCTCATGCGACTGTAGCTGACATGGCAACACACCGGGAAGTCCTTATAATTAGGGTTATACCTCATGTGAAGTTTGTAATCTCATGTAAGCCTGAATGGATCATTTATGCTGATGTTACCACACCTAATTTCTCCCTTTGTGTTCTGTGCCCAACCGCCTCCCCCAAACACTTTCTATCTGATATCTGCTATATGCTTCTCTCATCACCTTCCCACTTCCCCTCTGTTCAGTCATCATTAACTCCAATTCCATTTCTGTTACCTTGTTTTCCTTAATAACCAATTCTTCCAATCTCTCTGTCCCTGTCTGTCTCTGTCTCTGTCTCTCCCTCTCTCTCTCTCACTCGCTCTCTCTCTCTCTCTTCTCCCTACAGTGGCTCCCGTAAATTACGCATGTCCTTCTGTGTCATTGTGGAGTAGTCACATCCACTTTCAGCCACTGGACTTTAGGTAAGGTTAACCTATAAATCCCACTAAATTGCTACTCTCCCCCTCTTTAAAAAAAACAAAAAGGAATGAGTGATGAAAATGAAATGAAAATTGGACGAGGAGGATGATGGACAGGCAGCCCATGAGAGGAGGTGAATGGTATACCCTGTTGAAGGGTTCAGTGTTTCTTTTGTTTTTTATACCCTCTGGTTGAATCTACCGTTCAGCTATCACTCTAATCCTAACCGCTGTGCTCATTTTGGAGTTGGACACATTAGCAAAGTCCAGCTAAGCCGTTAAAAACTGGGCACTTCAGAGATGTGCAGGGTGTTTAGCTCAAATGATCAGGTCCCTTATCAATACTCCAATCCTCCCAGCTTTAGGGTAATTAGAGAGAGAATAGTGGTTTTGTTAGTTGAAAAGTTTGTAAATGTTTTGAAATGATTACTTCCTAATACTGGAGACTTGTCAGTTTAAGGTGTTATTTTAACCTTCGATCATTAGTCCCCCGACCCATTTGTAACCTCTGACCCTTTAGCATAAACTTCGCCAAGCCCATATACTTTAACCAGGGTCTGGTCTGCACAACTCTGCCAGGACCTAGGATCAAGAGAGACACTCAAGTGTTTTAGTACTATATCTCTTGACACAATGATAAAAATAATCATGGCCTCTAAACCTTCAAGCTGCATACTGGACCCTATTCCAACTAAACTACTGAAAGAGCTGCTTCCTGTGCTTGGCCCTCCTATGTTGAACATAATAAACCGCTCTCTATCCACCGGATGTGTACCAAACTCACTAAAAGTGGCAGTAATAAAGCCTCTCTTGAAAAAGCCAAACCTTGACCCAGAAAATACAAAAAACTATCTGCCTATATTGAATCTTCCAGTCCTCTCAACGTTTTTAGAAAAGGCTGTTCCGCAGCAACTCACTGCCTTCCTGAAGACAAACAATGTATACGAAATGCTTCAGTCTGGTTTTAGACCCCATCATAGCACTGAGACTGCACTAGTGAAGGTGGTAAATGACCTTTTAATGGCATCAGACCGAGGCTCTGCATCTGTCCTCGTGCTCCTAGACCTTAGTGCTACTTTTGATACCATTGATCACCACATTCTTTTGGAAAGATTGGAAACCCAAATAGGTCTACACGGACAAGTTCTGGCCTGGTTTAGATCTTATCTGTCGGAAAGATATCAGTTTGTCTCTGTGAATGGTTTGTCCTCTGACAAATCAACTGTAAATTTCGGTGTTCCCCAAGGTTCCATTTTAGGACCACTATTGATTTCACTATATATTTTACCTCTTGGGGATGTCATTCGAAAACATAATGTTAACTTTCACTGCTATGCGGATGACACACAGCTGTACATTTCAATGAAACATGGTGAAGCCCCAACATTGCCCTCGCTAGAAGTCTGTGTTTCAGACATAAGGAAGTGGATGGCTGCAAACTTTCTACTTTTAAACTCGGAGAAAACAGAGATGCTTGTTCTAGGTCCCAAGAAACAAAGAGATCTTCTGTTGAATCTGACAATTACTCTTAATGGTTGTACAGTCGTCTCAAATAAAACTGTGAAGCACCTCTGCGTTACTCTGGACCCTGATCTCTCTTTTGACGAACATATCAAGACTGTTTCAAGGACCGCTTTTTTCCATCTACGTAACATTGCAAAAATCAGAAACTTTCTATCCAAAAATGATGCAGAAAAATTAATCCATGCTTTTGTTACTTCTAGGTTAGACTACTGCAATGCTCTACTTTCCGGCTACCCGGATAAAGCACTAAATAAACTTCAGTTAGTGCTAAATACGGCTGCTAGAATCCGGACTAGAACCAAAAAATGTGATCATATTACTCCAGTGCTAGCCTCCCTACACTGGCTTCCTGTTAAGGCAAGGGCTGATTTCAAGGTTTTACTGCTAACCTACAAAGCATTACATGGGATTGCTCCTACCTATCTCTCTGATTTGGTCCTGCCATACATACCTACACGTACGCTATGGTCACAAGACGCAGGCCTCCTAATTGTCCCTATAATTTCTAAGCAAACAGCTGGAGGCAGGGCTTTCTCCTATGGAGCTCCATTTTTATGGAATGGTCTACCTACCCATGTGAGAGACGCAAACTCGGTCTCAACCTTTAAGTCTTTACTGAAGACTCATCTCTTCAGTGGGTCATATGATTGAGTGTAGTCTGGCCCAGGAGTGTGAAGGTGAAGGGAAAGGCTCTGGAGCAACGAACCGCCCTTGCTGTCTCTGCCTGGCCGGTTCCCCTCTTTCCACTGGGATTCTCTGCCTCTAACCCTATTACAAGGGCTGAGTCACTGGCTTACTGGTGCTCTTTTATGCCGTCCCTAGGAGGGGTGCGTCACTTGAGTGGGTTGAGTCACTGATGTGATCTTCCTGTCTGGGTTGGCGCCCCCCTTTGGGTTGTGCCGTGGCGGAGATCTTTGTGGGCTATACTCGGCCTTGTCTCAGGATGGTAAGTTGGTGGTTGAAGATATCCCTCTAGTAGTGTGGGGGCTGAGCTTTGGCAAAGTGGGTGGGGTTATATCCTTCCTGCTTGGCCTTGTCCGGGGGTATCATCGGATGGACTTCTCCTGTCTTATCCGGTGTCCTGTGTGAATTTAAGTATGCTCTCTCTAATTCTCTCTTTCTCTCTCTCGGAGGACCTGAGCTGTAGGACCATGCTTCAGGACTACCTGGCATGATGACTCCTTGCTGTCCCCAGTCCACCTGGCCGTGCTGCTGCTCCAGTTTCAACTGTTCTGCCTGTGGCTATGGAATCCTGACCTGTTCACCGGACGTGCTACCTGTCCCAGACCTATTATTTGACCATGCTGGTCATTTATGAACATTTGAACATCTTGGCCATGTTCTGTTATAATCTCCACCCGGCACAGCCAGAAGAGGACTGGCCACCCCTCATAGCCTGGTTCCTCTCTAGGTTTCTTCCTAGGTTTTGGCCTTTCTAGGGAGTTTTTCCTAGCCAACGTGCTTCAACACCTGCAGTGCTTGCTGTTTGGGGTTTTAGGCTGGGTTTCTGTACAGCACTTTGAGATATCAGCTGATGTACAAAGGGCTATATAAATACATTTGATTTTGATTTGATTTGATTTGGTTCTGTGTAAGATGTTGGAGATATTTGTAATGTTCTGGAAAAGTCTAATAAGATTTGGCCAGTTAAGCCTCAAATGGTATTGGGTGGTCACTGGTCAAGCGGTTGGCTGTGGTCTGGTCAGATGTGGTAGATTACTGTGACGTAATTATTTTGCCTGGTGTGCTGGCAAGAATCCCTAGCCTTCAGGGAAGGGTGGTGGAGTGTCATCCCACCTATCACAATCTGACAATAATGTTGTCAAGGTCATCTTTGATGAACACGTATTTTTTGTTGCTGTTTTCTGATATTTTCCATATCATACATAATGTTGAAAGTGTGACCAAAAGGAAGACAGTTGAATAGTGGGAGATAACAAGTACTACTGCACAATATGCTGCTGATTCAGGTAAAAATGGCTCTGACTTTTGACCCTTGAGATGGAAATATGCTAAGGCAGCTCCATCGCATGTCTTCTTGAAGTTAAATAAGGTGCACTGAAATAGTGAATCCCTTGAGCGATGCATCTCTGTGTGAATACCAAGGGGACTACTTTGGTTAGAGGAGTCCACTTCTCTCCCTCCCTCTCTCACATATACACACATGTCACACATGAGTGTGTTTGCGTTCATTGGGGTACCGCATGTCTCTCCATTCTTAACAGTCATAGATCTTGCATGCCTTCAAATCCCCTCCTTCACGCTCGGTCGAGGTTTGTAGGGCGGAAAAACAGACCATTTCACATAGCCATACAAACACACGCACACACAGATTCAGCGTACAAATCTCCCCTAATTATTTTAGACATGTCCAGGAGTTGGTTATGTTTTGCTTCCCCTCCTGTCCTGTCAGGGGCAGCAGTGGATCAAAGGGTTAGGTCAACACTGAGGGTCGTAACAACAACCCTAACCCCATTCCTGACAACCCTCCATTCTGTTGCCACCCCTCCCTTAGCTAATCACATAGGCCCCAATCCTAACTGGAGATCTGTTTGCGTAACTTGAGTTTTCGCACAGGTCTTCCATTGAAAGTCAATGCATGATTTATGCTCAAATCTGAGTTAAGCGCATGCATCTCAAGTTGGGATTCAGCCTTTAGCCCATATCATGTTGGCAGAGGGAGCGACATTCTCTCTTAGGAGAACTACTGAGAGCCAGCTAGGGATCGTACGAAATCGTATTACTGCAAGTCATTCTAACCTATTTCAGAATGCTTTGAGCTGTGCTGTATTTCATAATATTGGGTCTGACACAACCCCCATGCAGCCACCCACCTCCACCCCCATACCAAATACAAACCCCAATCATCGTCACCTTAAATGCCATCTGAAAACCTTTCCTTTTTGTCAAGTTTGTTCCATTTGAGGCCCGCTTTCGGTTCATGGTGCAGTGATTATGAGAACGTCAGCAAGACCAACTGATCTGGAATCTGATTAGAATTACAATAAAGAACCAATAAATGGCCTTATTCGCAAATGAACAGGGAGATCCCGAGGGAAACTAAGGGGGGGTGTTGGTTATTGCATATGAGCATCTGTGAGATATTAAAACAAAATTGGATTTGGCGTGTGTGTGAGAGAGAGGGAGAGGTAGAGAGGTAGAGAGAGAGAGAGAGAGAGAGGTAGAGGTAGTGGTAGAGAGAGAGTTTGTGTCTTTCCTAAGACAGTGCATCCAGAACAAGCTCTCACCTTTTACTAAACCAGGAAGTTGGTTCACATTCAGTCTACCTAGCTTCAGCAAACAATAGCATCACCAGTAGGAGAATGAACGGCAGTTGACAGCGTGGCGACTGGAAGGAGGACAGGAAGCAGGTGACAAAGATGGAGTGTTCCATGTCCTCTTCTCTCTCTCTCCTCTCTCTCCCCCACCCCCTGTTCCCTTTCTCTGTCTAACTCATGCTGGACCAGAACCAAACATCTGGTTTGTGTCTTAGGACTTGGTGGCGGGGACTTAGAGAGGGGTTTGACTGGTGTTCGGGCTTCGGTTTGGAAAAGGGGTTATGTTTAAACCTGGAAGTGTGTGAAAGGGACAGAGGGTCAAGGGGTGCAGAGGTTGCAATGAGGTTGAAGCACTGCATGTACCCAAACCTTGCCTCCTAATGAGGAGAGCGCTGATGGAGGAAGATAACTGGCGGTGTTGCTAATGCTGAATTTCAAGGATTGTAAACATCATTGCCACTCTTTCACCTGAAGCAGCTTGTAGGTCTCAAAGACCAATAGTGCATTTTATCTGGCTGGAGCCCCAATGAGCAGTTTTAAGTCATAAGTGTTAATGAGTGTACTAACAGCATGCATTGTATTTCTATGCTGCAGACAGACAACATGTTTGTTCATGGTTTTTGTCTGCATGCTCAAATTGACGGTAATATGGTGATTGACCTAATGTTTTTAACTTCACAGTATTCCCTAAATATCTATCTTTGTGATGTCACCACTCTGGGCCTGACTGGAGAGAGAGAGAGAGAGAGAGAGAGAGAGAGAGAGAGAGAGAGAGAGAATTAATTCACTTTGTTTTTGTCCTTCCTAGGACAGTGCATCCAGAATAAGCTCTCACCTTTTACTAAACCAGGAAGTTGGCAGATTAATAAGAGGTGTCTCATTTTTAAAATTGTACTTAGGGTGCATCCAGGAAATCATTTGAGCAAGGAGATATACCTCACACCCACATCACAAGGGGCAGTAAAAGGCCATAAAAACAAACTACACTTGGGAATAGGGAAATGCAACAGGCAATCAAACATTACGACTTTACTCGTTAGGTGACTGCCCTTTGAAGTGTCAAGGTAGGTATGGGAGTTACAGCGTGGGGTTTAGCCCCATCGACCATTGTCACGTTTCATTTGTTTACGTCAAAATGTAAAACTTGACAAGTCAAAAAGTCTTGTTGGAAAATAATTAGCCTATTGAACTGCAACAGAATCCACTTAGAAAAATAATTTGTGGTAGAAGTAGGCCTAAGTTCACTTCAGTCAGAAAGTGGTTCCAGACACGCAACCTATAATTCTGTAATGAAAACGGTGGTCCAAATCATGGCTGGACATGTCTAAGAGAGAATGAGAGTGCAGGTGCGCATGCGCGAGAAGCTCGGCACATGAAAGCAGGAGAGTATATACCTGTGCATATGCAAGAAGATGGACAGTTTGTGTCATTGTAGGTGTGAGCGATGGCATTCTATTTCTGTGAGGAAGTAGTGGTGTGCATGTGAGCCAGTGAGTTCTTAAGTATCTTTTTGGTCAGATACAGGGACCCATGAATGATGCTTGTAATTGCGTAGAGCTCTCAAAGGATTCTATGGACAGTTAACTGATCCACATACAAGGGTACTCACGCACTGTGAATGTTGAAAAGGTAATCTGGATCAAGGGAGCAACTATACCATAGAGATCCACCAACCTACTTTTGGTGTAACAGTACATTTTGAAATTATACTCATGTTTTTCACAGTATAATTTCACTATCAATGGATGTCGAACAACACATGGGGAATATAATGACATTGCGAGAAAGACCAATGGAGTCAAATGTGAGTGTTTGCACTTCTCCAATGTACACTTTATCAATCCAATATATTTGTTTTGAAGAACTGTAAAACATAAAGGAATGCAGACACCATGCCAAATGTAACATATACAGTGCCTGCAGAAAGTATTGACTTATTCCACATTTTGTTGTGTTATAGTCTGAATTCCAAATGGATTTAAGATGCACTATGCAGAAATCGCTCTGCCATTTCCTGGTTGCTAAATTTCTAATAGTTTGCCTAATGACAAGACAAATAAGTATAGTCTAGAGAATCATTGTACCATCTAAACCGCTGTGAAATATATTGTCCATAACCAAAAATATTGTATTTTCAGCTGTTTGAAACTGGTGTGCAAAACTGGAAGTAAAAGAAGAAAGGACTTTGTTTCTGGCCATTTTGAGCCTGTAATCAAACCCACAAATGCTGATGCTCCAGATACTCAATTAGTCTAAAGAAGGCCAGTTTTATTACTTCTTTAATCAGTACAACTGATGAGCTAACACAACGTGCCATTGATACACAGGAGTGATCGTTTCTGATAATGGGCCTCTGTACGCCTATGTAGATATTCCATTAAAAATCAGCTGTTTCCAGCTACAATAGTCATTTACAACATTACCAATGTCTACACTGTATTTCTGATCAATTTGATGTTATTTTAATGGACAATTTTTTTTATTTTCTTTCAAAAACAAGGACATTTCTAAGTGACCCCAAACTTTTGAACAGTAGTGTAAGTATTCACCCCACCCCATCCCATAATGACAAAGTAAAAAGAAGTCGGACATTTTTGCAAATGTATTGAATATTAAATAATTAAATATGTACTTTACATAAGTATTCACAATCTTGAGTGAATACTTTATAGAAGCATCTTTGGCAATGATGATACAGCTGTGAGTCTTTCTGGGTAAGTCTCTAAGAGCTTCCCACCCCTGGATTGTGCAACATATGCCCATTATTCTTTTCAAAATTCTTCAAGCTCTGTCAAATTTGTTCTTGATCATTGCTAGACAACCATTTTACAATCTTGCCATTGATTTTCAAGTAGATTTAAGTCCAAACTAACTCAGCCACACAGAAACATTCACTCTCTTCTTGGTAAGCAACTCTACTGTATATTTAGCCTTGTGTTTTAGGTTATTGTTCTGCTGAAAGGTGAATTAATTTCCCTGTGTCTGGTGATAAGCATACTGAACAAGGTTTTTGCCTGTGCTTAGCTCCATTCCATTTATATTTATCCTGAAAAATGTCCATGTCCTTAATGATTACAAGCATGCCCATAAAATGATGCAGCCACCACTATGCTTGAAAATATGGAGAGTGGTACTCAGTAATGTATTGTATTGGATTCCCCCCAAATATAACATTTTGTATTCAGGGCAAAAAGTTAATTGCTTTGCCACATTTTTTTGCAGTATTACTTTAGCGCCTTGTACCAATGAGGATGCATTAAAAAAAATGTTTTATTATGTACAGGCATCCTTCTTCTCACTCTGTCCATTAGATTAGTATTGTCGAGTAACTACAATGTTGTTGATCCATCCTCAGTTTTCTCCTATCACAGCCATTATACCCTGTCATGGTGAAATCCCTGAGCGGTTTCCTTCCGCTCTGGACGCCTGTGCCTTTGTAGTGACTGGGTGTATTGATACACCATCCAAAGTGAAATGAGTAACTTCACCATGCTCAAAGGGATATATTCAATGTCTGCTTTTGTATTTTTTTTTTACCCATCTACCAGTAGGTGCACTTCTTTATGAGGCATCGGAAAACCTCCCTGGTATTTGTGGTTGAATATGTGTTTGAAATTCACTGCTCGACTGAGGGACCTTACAGATTATTGTATGTGTGGGGTGCAGAGATGAGGAAGTCATTATAAAATCATTTTAAACACTATCATTGCACACAGAGTAAGTCCATGCAACTTACTATGTGACATGCCAAGCAAATTATTACTCCTGAACATATTTAGGTTTGCCATAACAAAGGGGTTGAAGACGTATTGACTCGAGATATTTTAACTTTTCATTTTTTAAATGAATTTGTAAACATAATTCCACTTGTACATTATGGGTTATTGTGTGTAGGCCAGTGACTAAAAAAAATCTAAATTTCATCAATTTTAAATTCAGGCTGTAACACAGCATGTGGAAATAGTTAAGGGGTGCGAAAACTTTCTGAAGGCCCTGTAAGAGTGAAGCTAAAATACAGTACATAGGAAAAAGCAGTGACAGCTTCTTTAGCCTTATTTAGCTCAGAACGGCTAACAACACCCAAGCACACTGTGACATCTCTGCTAGGGTGAAGGGGTGGGACCCCGGGGGTGGGGGGCGAGACAGCGGTCCTGCCCCTCTGATTTGTGGATTAGGGACACGGGGGGGGGGTCATTGGCCGGCGTGTTTTAATTAACACGGTGTCACCCTCTGTCTGCAGCCTGTCTGATGATGTTATTCTGGGGGCGCCCAGTTCCCTTCCTCGCTCTAGTGTCTGACTGTGTGTCTTATTTATCTATAAGCCTACGCGTGAGAAAACATACAGACTTCATTGGGTTAAAGTGGTTCTAAAAAGATTTGAGGTTGGTTATTGAACAAAGTGATGTCCAGAGTCAGTCATGCACGGGAGTCTAAAGGCTACAGGTAACATGTGTGTGTTTCTGTCTGTCTACTCTGCACGTAGAAATGTTGTTGTGTCTTCTCTAAAACAGTTATGTTTATGCCCTTGACTCCTCTCCACTACCTTTTTGGTTGGGACATGAGGCCAATCAATTTGGATTTCATTGTAATCCATCTGGGAGTTGGGTGTCAACTTGTCTTATTTGGATTGGGTGACCTTCGCGAAAATGAATTTGTAACTGGCCTCCTCCCGCCTCCCACAGAACAAACGAAGGCACCCATGAAATATTTAGTGATTGCTTTCTTAAAAACATAGGGAGTAATTTGCAGCCCATCTAGGGTCTCGTACGGGGGGGGGGGGGGGGGTGCCTGATATTGGGCACCCGAGTGGCACAGCGGTCTAAGGCACTGCATCTCAGTGCTAGAGGCATCACTACAGACCCTGGTTCAATTCCAGGCTGTATCACAACCGGCCGTGATTGGGAGTCCCATAGGGCGGCGCACAATTGGCCCCACGTTGTCCAGGTTAGGGTTTGGCCGGGGTAGGCCGTCATTGTAAATAATAATTTGTTCTTAACCGACATGACTAGTTAAATAAAGGTTAAATTAAAATAAAAAATATAACTGAGAACATTCATCTCCATGTAGCAGGACCTTGGAGAAAAGTTGATGGAAATTCAAGTTCATGTAGGGTCATAGAGTTTGCTGACTTGTGTTGGTCAACACTTGCTAAAGTGTAAACCATTGATTTGTTCCAAATCATGTTGATCACATAGTCTATTAATGTTTCACTGCACTTATGTGGTGTTTGTGATGAAACATCTTATTTTATTTGATCAATAAACGAGTGACCCACTGGTCAGGGAGAGATATAATGATCACCATCAAATAATCACCATCTCTATCGCTTTAGCAATCCCAGAAACTAGAGACAGTGAAGTTAGCAAGTTTTTTGGCTCATAATGATCAAGTCCCTCTACCTGTTTGCCTTGGCAAAATGCAATGGGATGTTATTTGTGCTGCCAGATTTTGGTGCCCAGTGAGCATGTGTGATGGATATGAAACTTGTCTGAAGCATGTTGGCTGATGTCACCTTCCCTGAGACCTAAAGCCAACTGTCATTCATGGAGTGACAGAATAGTCTCTTACACTGTTGACTCAGACAGTTGGCTTTGAGTAGTGTGAATTGTTGTGCAGCTGGTTGCGCCCCACTTGGAGCAGAACAGAATGCACTCAATGAATGTTGAGCATTTAATTTACTTACTGAATCAACATTCATGATATAATGTGGGCTAATGTGGCCAATGCACCACAAGACTGTGTTAGCATGCTGAACTTAAGCAAAGGCATTAGCTCATGGAGCTAACACACGTCTTCTCATCAAGCAAGGTTACTCATCATCACATGAGCATAGTTCACCGAACCACCTCTGTGACACTAACCAGTAACCAATGTGTTGATGTATCATTGACTCTTGGGGTGCTCTAATTAAGCAATACGGCACGAGGGGGTGTGGTATATGGCCAATGTACCACGGCTGCGGGATGTTCTTATGCACAACGCAATGCAGTGTGCTTCGATACAGCCCTTAGCCGTGGTATATTGGCCATATACCACAAACCCCCGAGGTGCCTTATTGCTATTATAAACTGGTTAGCAACGTAATTAGAACAGTAAAAATAAATGTTTTGTCATACCCATGGTATACGGTCTGATATACCACGGCTGTCATTCAATCAGCGTTCAGGGCCCGAACCACCCAGTTTATAATGCTTATTAGAATATGAGGATGTATTTAATATTATTTTGCTTATTAGAATGTCCTGATTTGTTGTAGGAGTGTCCATCGGCTCCCCCAGGCAAGTCTGCAATTCTAACTCTGGTAATAGCTTCACTCATATGACAAAGTTTTTGTATAAATAGGCTATCCAATTATCTCACTTTCATTGTTAAAATACAGGCAATTTGTAAATACCAATGGACACTACAAGGTTTCAGTTTGTCATTTTCAGAGTGCATTCAGATCATCAGATAGATATTTACTCTTTCTCTCTCTCTCCCCCTCTCTTTCTCTCTCTCTCTCTCCCCCTCTCTCTCTCTCTCCCTCTCCCTCTCTTTCTCTCTCTCTCTCTCTCTCTCTCTCCCCCTCTCTTTCTCTCTCTCACTTTCTCTCTCTCTCTCTTTCACTCTCCCCCCCCTCTCCGGCTGCTGCTGATAGTTTATGGTCTGATGGCTTTGACAAAACACAGTCATCTCTCTCCTGTCACTGATACCATTAGCGGCGCCGGCAAATGGCTCTCCTACCTTATTGGCACTTGTGTTAAATTTACATTCACAAACATGTCCATCAGTCTGGATAACTCAATTATGAAATGGACGCTGATCCTACATGCTTGGGTTAACAATGCAATACAAACACTGCATCGGGGTCCACATAACAACATTCCCTTTTTTATGAATAGACAGCACCATGGAGAGAGGAAGGGGAAATCAACATCATAAGACTACGGTATAATCATTTAACAGTAGCTTTGACTTCGACAAATAAACCAATATTTCCCAGGATACAACATTTCTCATAATAAATAGGCCTATCTTTTTTTCTTCTTTTTTCTACATAGTGTGGCTCTGGTAAAAACAAAACAAAAAAACAGAGGTATTTGTCTCACTCTGGATAAACCGCGTCTTTACATGTAATTACTCTGGAGAAAAGACAATGACATTTGAATGATTCACTTTTGTTGAAATTATCGGCTGACTTTGACATAAAGTGACACAAAGTGGGTTCAGCATGGGGCTAAAGGGCACGTAATTTCTTGCTGTTTCACCAGAGGTTGTTGGGAAATGGAAAATGGAGGTGGCAGGAAAATCAGCCGGGGACATTGGGACATTGATCCCTGGGATTGAATTGGGAGTTGAGCGGTGGGCTCTAAATGCTTTGATTGCTGGAAAAACAAGGTTTGGGACTATAGTTTAAAATGTAGAATAATACCACTTAATGACTCAGTTCTCAAGGTGTGTGCCCAAGTGTTCGATAAAAACCCTCCAAGTGAGACTGTGCAAGGCCTCACATATATTCATGGGATAGGGAGAGAATGCGTTATGGTCGAAGTAGATTGGATTTGCATTTGATCAAAAGAGAAGCGAGAAAGCCATGTCAAACACTATGCAATGCACAATTAGGCATTTTTCTTCTGTCTAATATTGTTGCTGGTTATTCCTACTTACTTGCAACTATCCTTATTCTTATAATATCATAATAAGATGACATGGTATATCATAGTTCATGCTTATCATAATAAGATGCTTCATGTTTGAGTTCATGATTTACCCTATTGTTGATTTCACACACACACACTCACGCGGAGAGAGAGAGATAATTCGAAACAGTGTTAAAAAGAAAGGGGAAAACCATTCTGAGAACCATTTTATGTTTACAGTCTGGACTGGGGTCTGAAGTCTGGACCGTGGTTTGAACGGTGTGGGAGGTGCCAGCTGCGTAGTCTATCGTGCTGCGACCCTTAATTGGCCGTAAGGGTCTTTCATGCAAACGAGGAGGGTGTGTCCTGGACGAGACGACAGTCGCGCGCCTGGGTAGATCTCCGCCTGTTTCAGTGTATAGTCAATGCAAACTCAACAGCGTGCGTCTTGGGAATTACGACGTTCTAGGAGTGAAATAGTGATTATTTTCAGACTGTTACCTTTTCGTCAATACACTTGCTGAATTTTGGACTATTTCCCTCGGAAATATCTCGCGGAATTTATTTTGGAGATAAGGTAAATTCCTTGTTGTCGCCCCTGTGCGGTATATGTTGCTGACAATATGCATCTGCTCCCTCTGTACATTTGGTTTGGTTCAAATGTTTGAAAAGTCAGTCCTCATGCGGACCATTATGTTGTATGTTCTGGGTTGTCGATCTTTGCAAACCCACTGAACTGAATTTGCGAAGTAAATGTCGACAACCTTCATCCCACGACTTGGCGACATGACTGCGACTTTCTGGTTTGACAGGTCTGAGATCTCAATTAAAGAGCTGTCACACAAGGTGTCAAATTAAACATTTGAATGAGAAAAACATTGCATTTATTCTAGTGACCGATTTGTAGCATGCATCCTTTATTGTTATGCTACATGGTAGCCTATTTTATTAGGTTAGTATTTTCCAGGTTGTATATATATTTTTCTAGGGCACTTGATAACTTGCCAGATTGATTGTCACTATTGTAGTTTGTGATTATAATTTATGTCAAATTATTTCTCCAGCTAGTTTAAAGGGTGCGGGGTCATAGTCATAGTTGCCCATAAAGGTCCGTCGCATCATTCTACCCCAAATCATCAATGAATATCGATGGGGGCAACTTCACAGGGTTGTCAGTGCACGATAAATAGAATTGACACAATATCGAAAGCATCAACTGTGTAATGTTGCTTTAGCCTATAAAGTCGTCAACTTGAAGTGACGTATAGGCCTATCTATCATTTTAGTGAATTGTAGACAATAATAATTCCTTATATTGAGGCTTTCAAAGCCTACCTCTCGTTTTAGTGAATTGTAGTCAATAGCCATTCCTTATTTTAAGGCTTTCAAAGTTTATCATATTAGTTATGAAATGCTTTGTGCAGGTTATGTAAATTATGTTGTAGTTGCATCTTTAAAAAAAACGATAGTGTATATATATATATATCTAGTCATACGCCTACCATTTAAAAAAAACCTAACATGATATTTTTTAAATAAAAATCCTGTTTAAACACACAGACGGGTGGTAACAATAATGTTATTACACAAGACAACCATAGGAAAGATTTTCTACTGAACCCCCGGTTGCCATGCGCCTATTATTTCCCCTGAAATCTCTGCCGCGGGACTCGCCTTTTGTCCTAATCCGTTTCCCTCACCGTACTGGTTCACAATCAAAATACCGGATTTAGCGATTTAGTACTCCGTGACGTCTGGCCATCTGCAATTGCCTGCGAAAACACAGTCCAAATTAGCACATTTTTATGCATGTATTCAAACAATGCCTTCACGAGGTAACAGATTGTATGACAATTGTTTTGGCAGATAAGGGGCAATATAATCGAATTTGCTTGCTCTCTTCAGGTGGTTAATTGACTTGCGCATTGTCTTTCCCGCAAATATTTTTAGAATATTTTGTCTTCACGCTATTATGCCTATGCTTCAAATCATCTGTCTTTTGCATTTGGGAATAGGCCTACATAAATATATTATGCAATTGTAACATGGAAATACTTATTTCAAGCTCAATAAAGTTCAGTGTAAATGAAGTAGACAGCAGGCTACAAAATGAATGCTCACTTACACATAATTCTGCAGTTGGCAACCTGAAGTAGAAGAGAAATGTTATCTTTGGACAGAGCTATCTGAAACATTTATGCACTGTTAAAATTGTATAAGATCTTCTAGGCTTCAATGCACTCGGGCTACTGTAATGGACCACACTGCCCATTCTCTGGAGGAGAGAGCCATCATGTGTCAACCCCATGCTTAGCCATCATATCTCACCTAAATTTAGCCATCATATCTCACCTCAGTATAGCCATCATATCTCACCTCAGCAGGATGCTGTGTTGGAGCCAGCAGCTGTGTGTTTGTGTGTGAATTATACCGTGACATCCGGGGGGGGGGGGACTTTATTTGTTTCATGGGACCATCCTATTTGGGCCTAATAGGAAAGGCATGTCATTAAATGGTAAACATGTGGCATGAACACAACCAGTCATGATGTTTTCATCTGATTGTCAAACAAACCACTACCTGCACAAGTTCATCCACTCCAAAATACTTCCAGCATCTGAACAGTGTACTGGGCACACGCCCATTTGATGACTAGAAAGAGACATTGGGTACAAAACAACAAGTCAAGTGACATTCTGCGATTTTCATTAGACCTACACTCATGTAGCCCGAATTAGTTGATATGTTTTTGTAAAAAGTCAAGTTGAGAAACCTGAAAAGGGGCTGAAATACGGGACTGTCCCAGGATGACAAGTGCAGCCACATGGGAAATGTATTTTTTAAAACCATGTCAGAGATGTGGGGGTGTTTGTTAATTTAGAATAAACTTTTATTTTAATATTTATCACTGTAGCAGTAAATTGCATTATTTGGAGACCCCTCCCCAAAGATGGACTTTGCATTTAGATTCCTCTTTCATTCAGGGGGGTTTAGGCCCCCTGTAATTCGTTGTGTGTGTGTGTGTATGTGTGTGTGCGTGCGTGCGTGCGTGTAAATGAAAGCACAGTTTCATTTTTGGCTTGCATGTGTGTGCATATGTATTCGCTGTGTGCGTGTCACCTGGTGCATGACTGATGAAGTTACTGATGCTGTGAATCGGTGGCCTTGCTCTACTAAGATCCCTCCATCACTGCCACAGCATGTCGGTGGGCCTACCACAAATCTCTCCCTTACCAGGTCTCTACCCTACAGCTCAGCACCATCACGGTAGACCTCAGGTGCTCAGGCAGTTGATTTGTAGATCAGTGAATCAGTGTTGTGAACAGCTGATCTAACTGAACTGAAGCCAATTTTCTGGCACGCGCTCTAGGTTTTGGCGACAGCCTTAATTGGCTAACTGGTAATTAGGAGTTTGGGTTCACAACCTCAAGGGTGTCGTTAACTGGCTCCACAACAAAACCCTCGGTGTCGTTGCATCATCAAACCACATCTCTTCTTTTTTTTGTTCTAAAGGAAAATGGGCCTTAAAGATTTTACCTCACTTAAAAGAGAATTCAAGGCCTCTCTTGTGGCGCAATGGTCTAAGGCCGTTACCGGTAGACCCATGAGGCGGCGCACAATTTGGCCCAGCGTCGCACGGGTTAGGGGAGTGTTTGGCCTGCTTTGATTTCCTTGTCCCATCGCGCTCTAGAGACTCCTTGTGGCGGGCCGGGCACCTGCTACTGTATCTGACTTTGGTTGACAGTTGTACTGTGTTTCCTCAGACACATTGTTGTGGCTGGCTTCCGGGTTAAGTGAGCAGTGTGTCAAGAAGCAGTACGCCTTGGCAAGGCCGTGTTTCGGAGGACGCATGGCTCTCGACCTTCACTTCTCCCAAGTCCGTACAGGAGTTGCAGCGACGGGACAAGACTGTAACTACAAATTGGATACCACAAAAAAATAAAAAGAGAAAGAGTACGTGACAGTTGTCTGTAGTTGGTGTTACGTCGATCCCGTTCCCCCTTAGTGAGAGTTGTCTCTTTAGCGTGTGGCTTCATTAATTTCAACATCTCTATCTCGCTGGCAATTAATAGGTTTCCAGATGGCTCGAGCTATTATACCTCTGCTTGTGTGTAATGTTTGCATCTATTTAGTGGGCATTTGTTGACAGATAACTTCATGTAGCTGGAAATGAATGTTATGTATGTAGCTGTATTTGAGCACACGGATCATGCCATTTTCTGTCTTCGCTAATGTTTAAACATGGCTCTGACAAAGGTTGAAAAACATCAGTACTTCGTTGAATGTGTTTGCACGTACACAAAGTCTAGGCCTAATCAGCATGGAACCTCTACAGTGTTTTGTCTGCGTGGTTATAAAAGCATTAACATGCACAGTTGTATCTGCCTGCCTGAATATCCAGCACACAACCTAAACAGGCTTATCTCAGCTTGGATGTGAAACCACCCCTCTGAGTGCAGTGCCGTCTCCCCGTCCCTCTGCTGTGACTGAGGGTGACACAGTGGGAGTGGTGAGGTTACGGCTGGAGAGCCGTAGCACCATGACAGGGGAACTGGATCTAGCCAGTTGCGTTGTTGACATGGCGCTTGTTGATTTGAGATGAGTGAATTAGAAGAGCAGGATGTGGGATGTTCTCAGAGTGGGAAGCTTCTGGTGAGATTGTGTGTATGTGTTCTGTGAGTCTATGTATTTGTGTGTGAGGGTGAAAGATATAACAATGCTTGTGTTGTATTCGATTTATGGCGTGTGTAGCTTGGATGAGTAGCTAGTGTGTGTGTGTGTGTGTGTGTGTGTGTGTGTGTACACTGCTCAAAAAAATAAAGGGAACACTAAAATAACACATCCTAGATCTGAATGAATGAAATATTCTTATTAAATATTTTTTCTTTACATAGTTGAATGTGCTGAAAACAATATCACACGTAAATGATCAATGGAAATCCAATTTATCAACCCATGGAGGTCTGGATTTGGAGTCACACTCAAAATTAAAGTGGAAAACCACACTACACGCTGATCCAACTTTGATGTAATGTCCTTAAAACAAGTCAAAATGAGGCTCAGTAGTGTGTGTGGCCTCCACATGCCTGTATGACCGCCCTACAACGCCTGGGAACGCTCTTGATGAGGTGGCGGATGGTCTCCTGAGGGATCTCCTCCCAGACCTGGACTAAAGCATCCGCCAACTCCTGGACAGTCTGTGGTGCAACGTGGCGTTGGTGGATGGAGCGAGACATGATGTCCCAGATGTGCTCAATTGGATTCAGGTCTGGGGAACGGGCGGGCCAGTCCATAGCATCAATGCCTTTCTCTTGCAGGAACTGCTGACACACTCCAGCCACATGAGGTCTAGCATTGTCTTGCATTAGGAGGAACCCAGGGCCAACCGCACCAGCATATGGTCTCACAAGGGGTCTGCGGATCACATCTCGGTACCTAATGGCAGTCAGGCTACCTCAGGCTACCTCATGGACGGCTGTGCGGCCCCCCAAAGAAATGCCAACCACACCATGACTGACCCACCGCCAAACCGGTCATGCTGGAGGATGTTGCAGAAAGCAGAACGTTCTCCACGGCATCTCCAGACTCTGTCAGTGTGAACCTGCTTTCATCTGTGAAGAGCACAGGGCGCCAGTGGCGAATTTGCCAATCTGGGTGTTCTCTGGCAAATGCCAAACGTCCTGCACGGTGTTGGGCTGTAAGCACAACCCCCACCTGTGGACGTCGGGCCCTCATACCACCCTCATGGAGTCTGTTTCTGACCGTTTGAGCAGACGCATGCACATTTGTGGCCTGCTGGAGGTAATTTTGCAGGGCTCTGGCAGTGCTCCTCCTGCTCCTCCTTGCACAAAGGCGGAGGTAGCGGTCCTGCTGCTGGGTTGTTGCTCTCCTACGGCCTCCTTCACGTCTCCTGATGTACTGGCCTGTCTCCTGGAAGTGCCTCCATGCTCTGGACACTACGCTGACAGACACAGCAAACCTACTTGCCACTGCTCGCATTGATGTGCCATCCTGGATGAGCTGCACTACCTGAGCCACTTGTGTGGGTTGTAGACTCCGTCTCATGCTACCACTAGAGTGAAAGCACCGCCAGCATTCAAAAGTGACCAAAACATCAGCCAGGAAGCATAGGAACTGAGAAGTGGTCTGTGGTCACCACCTGCAGAACCACTCCTTTATTGGGGGTGTCTTGCTAATTACCTATAATTTCCACCTGTTGTCTCTTCCATTTGCACAACAGCATGTGACATTTATTGTCAATCAATGTTGCTTCCTAAGTGGACAGTTTGATTTCACAGAAGTGTGATGACTTGGAGTTACATTGTGTTGTTTAAGTGTTCCCTTTATTTTTTTTGAGCAGTGTATGTAATATATATATATTTTTTATGATATTTAACTAGGCAAGTCAGTTAAGAACAAATTCTTATTTACAATGACGACCTACCAGAAGGCAAATGGCCTCCTGCTGGGATGGGGGTTGGGATTAAAAATATAGGACTAAACACACATCATGACAAGAGAGACAACACAACACTACATAGAGAGACCGAAGACGACAACATAGCATGGCAGCAACACAACATGACAACAACTTGGTAGCAGCACAACATGGTAGCAGCACAGACAACTGCACAAAGGGCAAGAAGGTAGAGACAACAATGCATCACATGAAGCAGCCACAACAATTATAGTGTGGTCAATAAGAAGTGAGCACAGGCCTGTGTGATTGTCATTCCGCCTGATGTACAGTTGCTTTGTGCGCATGGGTCTTTTTGGCCTAGTATCTGTATCAATCTGCTACGTCTAGTATGTTGCTCCACTCTGTAACTCCAGAGGATCTGTAAAAGTCCCACTTCCTCTGTTTGTCATTAGTAGCCTCTCCATTCACCAGCCGAGTTGGGTTCTGCTCACCAGCCCATGATGGCTAAAAATGACCCCGCCATCGTAGCTTTTTTCCATTTCATTCAAAGATTGTGTCCCCCTCACTGATGGTCTGCAGACGCAGAAACACCCTGAGAAATGGGCTGTTTTGTCGAGGGTGTGATTTTTATTTCCTGGCTGTCTCTTTTCCAGACTCCTGAATTGTGTCGCCGGTGGAGAGGTCCTCAAAGGCCCATCGCTCCTAATGCCCCCAGAGGTAATGAGTGCTGAAATAGCCTTCCCCTTCAAGTGCCTCTAGTATCTGCTCCTCGTTCTTATCTTACTTCATGTTTTCTCCTCTCTTTGTCTCCTTTCCCTCTCTCCTCTAAAGATGGGGGTAAATCGATACAGTAACAGTGCCTTCAGAAAGTATTCATACGCCTTGACTTATTCCACATTTTGTTGTGTTACAGCCTGAATTCAAAATTGATTACATATATTTTTTCTTCCCCATCTACACACAATACCCCATAATGACAAAGTGAAAACATGTTTTTAGTCAATTTTATTTTAGAAGAATTACAGATCTAATTTACATAAGTATTCACACCTGAGTCAATACTTTGTAGAAGCACCTTTGGTGGTGATTGCAGCTTTGAGTTGTCTTTGGTATGCTTTGCACATCTGGATTTGGGGATTTTCTCCCATTCTTCCTTGCAGATTTTCTCAAGCTCTTCTTACATTTGATGGGAAGCGGCGGTGAACAGCAATCTTCAAGTCTTTCCACAGATTTGAAATGAGATTCAAGTATGGGCTTTGGCTGGGCCACTCAAGAGATTTCACATTCTTGTTCTAAAGCCATTCCAGCATTGCTTTGGCTGTATGCTTGGGGTCATTGTCCTGTTGGAACATACAGTTGAAGTCGGAAGTTTACATACACCTTAGCCAAATACATTTAAACTCAGTTTTTCACAATTCCTGACATTTAATCCTAGTAAAAATTCCCTGTCTTACGTCAGTTAGGATCACCACTTTATTTTAAGAATGTGAAATTTCAGAATAATAGTAGAGAATGATTTATTTCAGCTTTGGTTTCTTTCATCACATTCACCTTGGGTCAGAAGTTTACAAACACTCAATTAGTATTTGGTAGCAATGCCTGACTCGGATCAAACATTTCGGGTAGCCTTCCACAAGCTTTCCACAATAAGTTGGGTGAATTCTGTCCCATTCCTCCTGACAGAGCAGGTGTAACTGAGTCAGGTTTGTAGGCATCCTTGCTCGCACACACTTTTTCAGTTCTGCACACATTTTCTATAGAATTGAGGTCTTTGTGATGGCCACTCCAATACCTGAACTTTGTTGTCCTTAAGCCATTGTGCCACAACTTTGAAAGTATACTTGGGGTCATTGTCCATTTGGAAGACCCATTTGCGACAAAGCTTTAACTGACGTCTTGAGATGTTGCTTCACTATATCCACATAATTTTCCTACCCCATGATGCCATCTATTTTGTGAAGTGCACCAGTCCCTCCTGCAGCAAAGCACCCCCACAACATGATGCTGCCACCCCCATGCTTCACGGTTGGGATGGTGTTCTTCGGCCTGCAAGCATCCCCCTTTTTCCTCCAAACGTAACGATGGTCATTATGGCCAAACAGTTCTATTTTTGTTTCATCAGACCAGAGGACATTTCTCCAAAAAGTACGATCTTTGTCCCCATGTGCAGTTGCAAACTGTATTCTGGCTTTTTTTATGGTGGTTTTGGAGCAGTGGCTTCTTCCTTGCTGAGCGGCCTTTCAGGTTATGTCGATACAGGACTTGTTTTACTGTGGATATAGATACTTTTGTACCGGTTTACTCCAGCATCTCCACAAGGTCCTTTGCTGTTGTTCTGGGATTGACTTGCACTTTTCGCACCAAAGTACGTTCATCTCTAGGAGACAGAACGCCCTTCCTTCCTGAGCAGTATGACGGTTGTGTGGTCCCATGGTGTTTATACTTGCGTACTATTGTTTGTACAGATTAACGTGGTACCTTCAGGTGTTGTGCAGGTCTACAATTATTTTTCTGAGGTCTTGGCTGATATCTTTTGATTTTCCCATGATGTCAAGCAAAGAGGCACTGAGTTTGAAGGTAGGCCTTGAAATGGATCCACAGGTACACCTCCAATTGACTCAAATGATGTCAATTAGCCTATCAGAAGCTTCTAAAGCTATGACATTTTCTGGAATTTTCCAAGCTGTCAACTTAGTGTATGTAAACTTCTGACCAACTGGAATTGTGATACAGTGAATTATAAGTGAAATAATTTGTCTGTAAACAATTGTTGGAAAGATTGCATGAGTTTTAATGACTCCAACCTAAGTGTATGTAAATTTCCAACTTCAACTGTATATTTGGGGAAGGGTATAAAACGTCGTCTTCTTTTTAAATAGTGAGCCGACATGTTTTCAGCACTTTTTTATTTCCATGACTGATCAAAACAAATGTTATTATGCTCTTTCTTGTCTCTCTGCAGCAGACATATACATCAAATTGCAATAAAATCTCAGTTTTGAATCGCAATACATTTAGAACCGTGAGAATCACAATACATATAGACTATCGTGTTATTATTGTATCACGAGTTCTCTGGAATTTAACCAGCCCTACTCTTTAGTTTTTATTAAACCCTCCACCACCCCCCCCCTCTTCGGAGGACAAATATCATCGTTTTTTTACACCTTCATTTGCTACATATACATATATTTTTACATTTGACATACTTTTAAATAAAGCAGTCACATAACAATAATACATTACCAAACATCAGCTCTTTAATCCCACCCCCTCAGCCACTCTCAGCCCATCCCACCTATCACCATAGACCACCCTTGTTTGGTTTCTATGTGCCATAAATCGTTCAATTGTGCTGTGATGTTTGACAAAAAGTTTGAACCTTTCTAATCGTGTATTATCCACAGATTGTGAGCTGAAGATGAAAATCTTTCCTATGAGTATTATTATATTATTTATTGACTGACAGCCCTACCTCTTCTCACATCATAAACTTTTATCTCTTCTCTTCTTCTCTTGTCCCACCAGCTTTTCAATCTATCTCCAAATTTCTCCCACAATTTCCTAATCTCTTCCACTCTATTCTATTGCCCTATTATTGGTTCTGTCCACACAGATCCATAACACTATTTTTATTGCATTACGTGGGAGGAACAGAAAGCCAGATCTTTATAGTGTTTTGCTTTTAGCATTGCTATAGGCATGTATTTGGTAAGAGATGATAGTTTGTCCAATTCGGCAGCAACGGGTCTCTGCCCAGTGTAAAGTCATGTCAGAGTATGTAAATACCATGATGCAATTGCCTCCTGTAGAAATTAAGGATCTGTGAAATGCTGCTCCGTCGTCATGGTCGGGGGATTTCGGTTGACGCCTAGTGTTGTAGCTCAGCGGTAATCTCCGCATGCCTGTGTAGACTCCCCATGATCCTCCCTGCTGCATGCGATGAAAACATTTCTGCAAATCTATCGGAAGACTTCTTTCACAGTTTGCCACTCACTAGCTAGCTTTGACCTAATGTCGCGATCCACGAACCCAGCACACTCTCCCCGAATGACTTAATGACCTTTTCACATGTGAGTTTCAAACATCTCTAACGGTCGCCCCTGTGTGAGTTTTTTTTTATGTGCTTAATGTCAGAATGCACTCACTGTTCCAAAACCAAGGCACGCTGCCTGCAAAAGGATCTATAGGCTATGATACAACTTGTCAGTTTCAAATGATTTTCTAACAAGTTTTATTTTCCAACAACAGTTTTAGGTGTGTTCCGCCTCCTCGTTAATTCACACAGAAATAGCCTATTTAACTATTGCGGACAATTTATGTTTGAGGATTTACTGAGCTGTCTTTGACGAGAGCCCAAGCACTTCCCCAGTGTTTCCCGAGAACAAGTACACAGGCATTTGCGCATCTCCAGTCAGAACATAACTTGCACAAACTTTTTCCCCCTGGCACATTTTCCGGCTGGTGTCCAGCATTGCCTTCTTGTTGTTTTCCTTGCTAATAATAACTTTGGACATGTGTGTGTTCCTATCAAAGTAAGTACCTTATTATGTTATCATTATAGTTTCTGTATATCGTGTTGTTTCTACTGTAGCACACCGTAAGTATGTATGGAGCATCATGTATTTACTGTTTCATTCACATGTTTTCAAGTACTGGTGACAAATCATGCATTCTGATTCTTGCATAGATTGTAATGGACACATATGATGTGTATAAAATACTTTTTGGAAGGTTGTACTGATTTATGATGAGCCAATGCTAAGCAAAATGCCAGCTATTCGTGGCACCATGTTTGTTGACGTCATACAATGCACTCTGGTTGTCGTCTGTCAGACCAAAGATATAACAAAATGAGGTATATAACAAAATGAGGTAAAGGGGATGGTTCACCCGACTGACTTAGTTACAATCTATCATTACTGAGGGTTTCCAGTTTAGACACCCCTTTGCAGGTGTTTTATTTTTATTTACCTTATAAACTTTCCTGTGTTTGCCACCCATTTATGGATAAATCCCCCGTCATATTAATATTTACTGCGTCATATACCCCCACGATAACTTCCCCCATTTCTATCCCCTATGGACTTGAAATCCTCAACAAACCCCCTTAACCTCTCTGAACCACCCATCCCGGTTCCGCTATAATTGTCATCAGCAATGCTGAATAGCATAGCGCCACAGTCAAATAATATTACTAGAAAATATTCATATTCATGAAATCACAAGTGCAATATTGCAAAACACAGCTTAACCTTTTGTTAATCCACCTGTCGTCTCAGCGAATGCAATACAAGCGTTTGTGTAAGTTTATCGATCGCTCGACAAAACAATAAGTACACTTAGGTTCAGGTAACTTGGTCACGAAAATCAGAAAAGCAATCAAATTAATAGTTTACCTTTGATGATCTTCAGATGTTTTCACTCACGAGACTCCCAGTTAGACAACAAATGTTCCTTTTGTTCCATAAAGATATTTTTTATATCCAAATACCGTTAGTTTGGTGCGTTATGCCCAGGAATCCACCGGAAAAAGCGGTCACAACAACGCAGAAAAAAATTCAAAATTATATCCATAATGTCCACAGAAAAATGTCAAACGTTTTTTATAATCAATCCTCAGGGTGTTTTTCAAATATCTATTCGATAATATATCAACCGGGACAGTTGGCTTTTCACTAGGACCGGGAGTAACAATGGCCGCCTTTCTCTTTTGCGCACAACTCACTCTGAGAGCCCTCACCTCTACACTTACCCAATGGGGTCGTTCACGCTCATTCTTCAAAATAAAAGCCTGAAACTATGTCTAAAGGCTGTTGACACATTAGGGAAGCCATAGAAAAAGGAATCTGGTTGATATCCCTTTAAATGGGCAATAGGGATGCATAAAAACAGAGGGGTTTCAAAAACAGGGGACTTCCTGATTGGATTTTCATCAGGTTTTAGCCAGCAATATCAGTTCTGTTTAACTCACAGACAAAATTTTGACCGTTTTGGAAACTTTAGAGTGTTTTCTATCCTAATCTGTCAATTACATGCATATTCTAGCATCTGGTCCTGAGAAATAGGCGGTTTACTTTGGGAACGTTATTTTTCCCAACATAAAAATAGTGCCCCCTAGCTTAAAGAGGTTAAAATGGTTTCACCCAAATCTGGCAACGCTGTTTAGCTTTCTCTCTACGGTTAGTCTAGGCAATAGGCTTGTATTTGGGGTGATGATCTGTGAGGTGATAACATTTTATTTGCTTTGTGATTTGTCAAACTGTAAATGACTTGTCAAGTCATGTGCTCTGGTTCTGGTATACACTGTAACAAGTACATTGAAGATTTGTAATATGCTGAAAAATGGCCAAACAAACAATTTTCTGGGCAATAGGCGCAACCAACTTTGACTTTGTTTACTTGCATCTTATAGTGAATGGCATTCTGGGATTAGGGAGTTTTTGCTTGTCAAACAACTCTCCTTCCGTGGCCTCCAACTGCTCTTAAACGCAAGTAAAACTAAATGCATGCTATTCAATCGATCACTGCCCGCACCTGCTTGCCCGTCCAGCATCACCACTCTGGACGGCTCTGACTTCGAATATGTGGACAACTACAAATACCTAGGTGTCTGGTTAGACTGTAAACTCTCCTTCCAGACTCACATGAAGCATCTCCAATCCAAAATTAAATCTAGATTCGGCTTCCTATATCGCAACAAAGCATCCTTCACTCATGTTGCCAAACACCCTCGTAAAACTGACCATCCTACCGATCCTCAACTTCAGTGATGTCATCTATAAAATAGACTCAAACACTCTACTCAACAAACTGGATGCAGTCTATCACAGTGTCATCCGTTTTTTCACCAAAGCCCCATACACTATCCACCATTGCGACCTGTACGCTCTCGTTGGCTGGCCCTCGCTTCATACTTGTCGACAAACCCACTGGCTACAGGTTATCTACAAGTCTCTGCTAGGTAAAGCCCCACCTTATCTCAGCTCACTGGTCACCATAGCAGCACCCACCCGTAGCACGCGCTCCAGCAGGTATATCTCACGGGTCACCCCCAAAGCCAATTCTTCCTTTGGTCGTCTTTCCTTCCAGTTCTCTGCTGCCCATGACTGGAACGAATTGCAAAAATCTCTGAAGCTGGAGACTCACATCTCCCTCACTAGCTTTAAGCACCAGCTGTCAGAGCAGCTTACATATCACTGCACCTGTACATAGCCCATCTGTAAACAGCCCATCTATCTACCTACCTCAGCCCCATACTGGTATTTATTTATTTATTTTTGCTCCTTTGCACCCCAGTATCTCTATCTGCACATTCATCTTCTGCCGATCTACCATTCCAGTGTTTAATTGCTATATTGTAATTACTTCGCCACCATGGCCTATTTATTTCCTTAACTTACCTCATTTGCACTCACTGTATATAGACTTTTTGTTTTCTTTTGTTCTACTGTATTGACTGTATATTTTGTTTATTCCATGTGTAACACTGTGTTGTTGTATGTGTCGAATTGCTACGCTTTATCTTGGCCAGGTCGCAGTTGCAAATGAGAACTTGTTCTCAACTAGCCTACCTGGTTAAATAAAGGTGAAATAAAAATAAAAAACATAAACAAACATGGCTGCCATCATAAAGCATTTAGCTGCTGTTAGCTTAGCTGACACACACTTATTTTCTAAACAATATTACATTTCTCCCTTGGGCTCATAAGAGCCGTTGTACATTGTAAACAAGTCTAGCTGTTAGGTACCCAATGTTTTAATTTTTTTCCCCCCTCTCTCAGCGCAGCCTGTTATTTAGACTTGTTTATGAAATGAGTTTGGTTGTGGAAGTTCCGTGTGATGCTTAGATGATGACGTTCACATTTATCTTTTACAATAAAAGGTGAGATTGTGGAATAAAGTTGTGAAGACATTTATTTCCCATCAGAACAAAACATTGTTTAGATGCTTTTCAGACAACAATGCTGTTTGTTGCATCATACAGTGCATCCGGGAAGTATTCAGAACCCTTGACTTTTTCCACATTTTGTTATGTTCCAGCCTTATTGTAAAATGGATTAAATAGTTTTCCGCCCTCATCAATCTACACAAAATACCCCATAATGACAAAGCAAAAACAGGTTTTTAGAAATATCACATTTACATAAGTATTCGGACCCTTTACTCAGTACTTTGTTGAAGCACCTTTGGCAGCATTTACAGCCTCAAGTCTTCTTGGGTATGACGTTGCAAGTTTGGCACATCTGTATTTGAGTTTCTCCCATTCTTCTCTGCAGATCCCCTCAAGCTCTATCAGGTTGGATGGGGAGCGTCACTGCCCATCAAGTCCGGGCCCTGGCTGGGCATTCAGAGACTACTCCCAATGTCACTCCTGTGTTGTCTTTGTTGTGTGCTAATTGTCGTTGTCCTGTTGGAAGGTGAACCTTCCCCCAGTCTGAGGTCCTGTGCGCTCTGGAGCAAGTTTTCATCAAGGATCTGTCTGTACTTTGCTCCGTTCATCTTTGGCTCAATCCTAACTAGTCTCTCAGTCTGCCACCACCATGCTTCACCATAGGGATGGTGCCAGGTTTCCTCCAGATGTGATGCTTGGCATTCAGGCCAAAGAGTTCAGTCTTGGTTTCATCAGACCAAGAATCTTGTTTCTCCTGGTCTGAGAGTCCTTTAGGTGCCTTTTGGCAAACTCCAAGCGGGCTGTTATGTGCCTTTTTACAGAGGAGTGGCTTCCGCCTGGCCACTCTACCATAAAGGCCTGATTGGCGAAGTGCTGCAGAGATGGTTGTCCTTCTGGAAGGTTCTCCCATCTCCACAGAGGATGTCTTTCAGAGCTCCGATCAGGTCCTTGGTCACTTCCCTGACCGAGCCCTTCTCCCCCGATTGCTCAGTTTGGCCGGGCGGATAGTTCTAGGAAGAATCTTGGTGCTTCCAAACTTCTTCCATTTAAGAATGATGGAGGCCACTGTGTTCTTGGGGACCTTCAATGCTGCAGACATTTTTTGGTACCCTTCCCCAGATCTGTGCCTGGACACAATCCTGTCTCAGAGTTCTACAGACAATTCCTTCAACCTCATGGCTTGGTTTTTGCTCTGACATGCACTGTCAACTGTGGGCCCTTATATAGACATGCATGTGCCTTTCCAAATCATGTCCAATCAATTTACTCCAATCAAGTTGTAGAAACATCTCAAGGATGATCAATGGAAACAGGATTCACCCAAGCTCAATTTCGAGTCTCATAGCAAAGGGTCTGAATACATATGTAAGGTATTTCTATAAACCTGTTTTCGCATTGTCATTATGGGGTATTGTGTGTAGATTGATTGATATTTAATCCATTTTAGAAGAAGGATGTAACATAACAAAATGTGGAAAAGGTCAAAGGGTCTGAATACTTTCTGAATGCACTGCACGTTCTGTTTCTACTGTTCGAATCACATATTTGCGATGGTACGCTGCAGGGACTACTCAACAATGACCACAAATATGTGATCGTATGTGTCAAAGGGTTAGTTGTCAACACATGCCCTCCATACAAGGTAGGCCATCATTGTAAAAAATAATTTGTTCATTAACTGACTTGCCTGACTTGCCAGCTTATTTGCTTTGCTCCTTTTAAAAACCGGCTGACTTTTAAAGCCAGGGACAGGTTTAAATTATAAATAAGGTTCAAAGGGGCTTCGGGGTGCTTGTGCCAAATGATCTCTACTTTTATTCACTTAATGATAGTGTATCTCTTTCCTGCTTCATTGATTAGCTGTTGGCAAATAAAATGGCTGAAGAGTCATTTCTGCGACTGGCCTGCTTCAAAGGGAGATCGGGGGTAGCTAAATCAGTTTTACGGTTGATGGTGTCTGCTGATATGCAGCACAGAGACTGTTTTATGAGTTTTATTGGTGAGGCGCGGAGATAACACAAGTCATTGCGTGGAGGAAGGCCTATTCTGTAGGGGGGGTTTTGCGGATGCAGGCTTGCCAGTTTTTATCAACTTCTTGCTTCTTTCGTGCCCTCTTTTTTCCTCTGTCTTGCTCCTACTGTTTTTTTTGTTGCCTCATTGCTTGTTTGCTCACTTGCTTGCTTGAAGTTGAAGTGCAGGTGCTGACAAACACAACATTCAAACTCCTTAGCACAAGCGTTCCAGGAATGTGAAAGTAGAAGCAAGCAAAGTGGGGTGAAGGGAGGGGGGATTTTTATTTTAAGAAAGATCCCGCGGAATTCCTTAGTGTTCCGAAAGAGGGGGGAGGAGGAGGAGGGGGGAGAGAGAGAGAGAAAAGCCGTGCTGAGGAAAGATTGAGAGGCCATGGACGCTCAAGATCTTTAACTTTGTCCCAGTCTGATGAGGATTGAGAAAAGTCCAAAAAAGGAGAAGAAAGAGCTCTCCAAAATGTACAGCTGGAAGCTGTCTCTTCCAAGCACTTAAAACGTTGCAGAAACAACGCCTTTTTGCAACACATGGAGCTTAGTGGAAAAGATGGTCTCTGTAAGTGTTCCAAGGCCTCTCTATGGCAATTAATGGAACAATAATTACAGTAGCGCGGTTAGACAACAGAGAAATTTGACTTTGTTAGAATACACACAACAGATGATTTGGTGTGGTTAAATTGCCAGCTGATGCCATTAAAAAAAAAAAATCTGTAATCAGGTTGAGAGATGAAATGAGGCATAAAATGGAAGGAGCCAGAGATTGGATTTCTGCACTTCAGAGCTGTTCAATGGGTTTCATATTCATTTATTGCTCCCCTATCTCCTCAATCCCTACCAGCATGTGTTGCACATGACTCCCATTATTCTTAAAGGTCCTCAATTACCTCTTGTGTACAAATAGTTTACACCAGGACCTAGCCTAGATGTTTAATTCACTGATCCACATTCAGTCTATCTGGCTTTGGCAAACAATGGCGTCACCAGTAAGAGATGGAACGGCAGTTGACAGCCTGGCGACTGGAAGGAGGACAGGAAGCAGGTGACAAAGATGGAGTGTTCCATGTCCTCTTCTCGCTCTCTCTCTTCGCTCTCTCTCTTCCTCCACCCTTTCTGTCTAACTCATGCTGGACCAGAACCAAACATCTGGTTTGTGTCTTAGGACTTGGTGGCGGGGACTTAGTATATGAGGAGAGAGGGGTTTGACTGGTGTTCGGGCTTCGGTTTGGAAAAGGGGTTATGTTTAAACCTGGGAGTGCGTGAAGGGGACAGAGGGTCAAGGGGTGCAGAGGTTGCAATGCGGTTGAAGCACTGCCTGTACCCAAACCTCGCCTCCTAATGAGGGGAGCGCTGATGGAGGAAGATAACTGGCTATGTTGCTAACTCTGGATTATAAGGATTGTAAACATCATTGCCACTCTTTCACCTGAAGCAGCTTGTAGGTCTCAAAGACCAATACTGTATTTGATCTGGCTGGAGCTATATTGAGCAGTTTTAAGTGTGTGTGTGACTGATTCACTTTGTTTTTGTTTTTCCTAAAACAGTGCATCCAGAATAAACTCTCACCTTTTGCTAAAATGTTGCCCTCTGACCTTTAATGTGGCACCTTTAATAAAATGGCTTGTCTTTAAAATTGTATTTAGGTGCATCCAGGAAATCATTTGAGCAATGAGATATACCTCACACCCACATCACAAGGGGCAGTAAAAGGCCATAAAAACAAACTACCCTTGGGAATAGGGAAATGCAAGAGGCAATCAAACTTTAAATCAAATCTAATTTTATTAGTCACATGCGCCGACTACAACAGGTGTAGTAGACCTTACAGTGAAATGTTTACTTACGAGCCCCTAATCAACAATGCAGTTTTAAAAAATACAGATAATAATAAGAGATAAAAGTAACGACTTTACTCGTTAGGTGACTGCCCTTTGAAGTGTCAAGGTAGGTATGGGAGTTACAGCGTGGGGTTTAGCCCCATCGGCCATTGTCACGTTTCATTTGTTTACGTCAAAACGTTAAAAATGAAGTAAAAAGGTCTTGACGGAAAATATACAAATATAAACGCAACATGTAAAGTGTTGATCCCATCTTTTATTTGAGATCATGAAACATCACAGAAATGTTCCATACGCACAAAAAGCTTATTTCTCTCAAAATGTGTGTACAAATTTGTTTACATCCCTGTTAGTGATAATTTATCCTTTACCAAGATAATCCATCCACCTGACTGGTGTGGTATATCAAGAAGATGATTAAACAGCATGATCGTTGCAGAGGTGCACCTTGTGCTGGGGACAATAAAATGGCCACTCTAAAATGTGCAGTTTTGTCACACAACACAATGCCACAGATGTCTCAAGTTTTGAGGGCGTGTGCAATTGACATGCTGACTGTAGGTATGTCCACCAGAGCTGTTGCCAGATAATTTAATGTTAATTTCTCTACCATAAGCTGCCTCCAATGTCATTTTAGAGAATTTGGCAGTACGTTCAACCGGCCTCACAACCGCAGATCTCGTGTAACCACGCCAGCCCACATCCGGCTTCTTCACCTGCAGGATCGTCTGAGACCAGCCACCCGGAGAGCTGATGAAACTGTGGGTTTGCACAACTGATGAATTTCTGCACAAACTGTCAGAAACCGTCTCAGGGAAGCTCATCTGCGTGCTCGTCGTCTTCAACGGGGTCTTGACCTGACTGCAATTCAGCATTGTAACCGACTTCAGTATGCAAATAGTCAGCTTTGATGGCCACTGGCACGCTGGAGAAGTGTGCTCTTAACGGATGAATCCGGGTTTCAACTGTACCAGGCAGATGGCTCCCAAGTGGCGCATCGGTCTAAGGCATTGCATCTCACTGTGCAATAGGCATCACTACAGTCCCTGGTTCGATTCCAGACTGTATCACATCCGGCTGTAATTGGGCGTCGCACAATTGGCCCAGCGTCATCCGGGTTTGGCCAGGGTAGGCCGTCATTGTAAATAAGAATTTGTTCTTAACTGACTTTCCTAGTTAAATAAATAAAAAATTATGGCAGACAGTGTGGGCGTTGTGTGGGTGAGCGGTTAGCTGATGTCAATGATGTGAACAGAGTGCCCCATGGTGAGATTATGGTATGGGCAGGCATAAACTACGGACAACAAACACATTTTATTGATGGCAATTTTAATGCACAGAGATACAGTGATGAAATCCTAAGGCCCAGTGTCGTGCCATTCATCCGCCACCACCACCTCATGTTTCAGTGTGATAATGACGGTCCCATGTTGCAAGGATCAGTACACAATTCCTGGAAGCTGAAAATGTCCCAGTTCTTCTATGGCCTGCATTCTCACCAGACATGCCACCCATCGAGCATGTTTAGGATACGCTGAATTGACGTGTACTGTACGACAGACAGTATGTTCCAGTTCCTGCCAATATCCAGCTACTTCGCACAGCCATTAAAGAGTGGGATAACATTCCACAGGCCACGGTCAACAGCTTGTTTAACTCTATGCGAAGGAGATGTCACTCACTGCATGAGGCAAATGGTGGTCACACCAGATGCTGACTGGTTTTCTGATCCACACCCCTACGTTTTTTAAGGTAGCTGTGACCAACAGATGCATATCTGTATTCCCATTTTGTGAAATCCATAGATTAGGGCCTAATAAATGTATTTCAATTGACTGATTTTCTTATATGAACTGTAAACTTAGTAAAATCTTTGAAATTGTTGTATGTTGCATTTATATTTTTGTTCAGTGTAATTAGCCTATTGAATTGCAACAGAATACACTTCGAAAAATAAATTGTTGTCGAAGTAGGCCTAAATCCACTCCACTAAGAAAGAGGTTGTGTCACTGGAACCAATCATTTTGCCTGGCTGTAGTGAAAACGGTGGTCCAAATCAGGTCTCCATCCTTCCATTCACGGAGAGTAATGTTCTTAATTAACAGTTAGCACTAATGTCTTCCTCTTTCCATATACTCGGCTGTTTCGAGTCACTGGGATAGATATTGGGTTAGCAGAGCTTTCATTTCCCTGCCAGTATGGAAATCAATGTTCAGCAGGCCCAGTTTCTTTAAGGCCTAGATTAGCATGATCATGTCAGAGTAGTGGGAGTAACTAATCAGATTCTCGTAGTGCTCGTGCAGCTATTATCATACGAAACACACCATTAGTGGGAATGGTATTCTGCCAATCCCTCACCATTCAATTATTTTAACTAGTTTCTTGGAAAGACGTATCAGAAATGGAACAGTGCGTGGTAAGCAGAGATGGACTGCCTTAAACCGCTATATGATGTTACCCGCTGTGTTTTTATATTACTCTGAACATCTATTGAGGCTGATCGCTCATGTTTGTCTGACTCTGAAGTAGACTGAAATTAGTCTGTTTTGGCCTTATATGAACCAGAATGGACAATACTCTAAAGTGCATTGCAAACATTTTGGTACAGTTTCTGACCTAAACTATACAAGTAGCTCAACAATGCTATTCCCAGTTTGCTGCATGTCAAAACAATTATTAGCTAGCCAGGCTCTTGATCCTGGAGGGGATTCCCTTCTGTTACCAAGTGAATGCATGATTTTTGAAGAAGCTAGCCACTTAGCTACTAAATTAGGAAAGCAAACCAAATGTTTACATTTATATTTTAGAAGATTCTCCTAACCATGATTGCTCTTGTAAGTCGCTCTGGATATAAGTGCCTTGCTCAAGGGCACATCGTTCGATTTTTCACCTGGTCGGCTCTGGGATTCGTTCCAGCAACCTTGCTGGAACGCTAGTTCCTATGGGTCCCATTTCTGTCTGGAGGCTCTGTCAGGCCATAAGTCAACTGTGTAGGTGTATCGTTGGACCAGCTACTGATTTGCCCTGACGTCTCTCTCGCTCGCTCCTTTTCTACCGCTCTCTTTCTGCTTCTTGCTCCCTCTCTCTCGCACACACTATCTTAGGGCATACCTAGGTCAACTCTTGTCTAGGCCAGGGGGGTTGGCATGTTGAAAATCTGAAGAGCCTCTCGATATCTCTAGTCAGGTAGTAGATTGGACTGGTGGTGAGAGAGGTGGATTGTTCACATGAAGCAGGGCTATGCTGTTCATTATCTCACAATTCTTTGGGATGGGGTAAGAAGTGTCTGTCGAAAACAAGCTGCTTTGCCCTGAAGCACTCCAGTCCTTCGGTCAAGTATGGTCAAAGCAATGCATCTCTCTCTCTTTTCTCTCTCGCTCTCGCTTAAATTCTAATTCAATATGCTTTATATATGACTGACAAGGTCAATGTTGCCAAAGCGAAGTGATATACATAACAATTTGATGAATAGAAGCTATAATAATACATAAATAAATATACACAGTACCAGTCAAAAGTTTGGACACACCTACTCATTCCAGAGTTTCTCATTATTTGTACTATTATTCTACATTGTAGAATAATAGTGAAGACATCAAAACTATGAAATAACATATGTGGAATCATGTGGTAACCAAACAAGTGTTAAACATATCAATATATTTTATATTTGAGATTCTTTAAAGTAGGCACCCTTTGCCTTGATGATGGCTTTGCACACTCTTGGCATTCTCTCTATTTTAATGTTCATGAAATAATTTGCCATTTTATATTTGGCTTTGTAATCAGAATCTTCAAGTATTTAATTAAAAAGGTTTGTCAAAGACTTTCAAACCTGGTCCACAGAAATCTTGAAATTATTCTTCACTGTTCTGTTATTTTAGACCGTAATCCCACCCATTGTTGAACATGCTTTTTTGGCAAACATCTAACTAGTCCTAGAGTGTTATGAGTAGGCAATTCGGTCACAACACAGATCTGAAATGTTCTTCAACCCTCGACCTGCTTGGCTGACCTCCTGCCCAGTCTGCCCACAGCAAAACATGCTTTGGTCTTATAGCGAGGGAGGAGTGATTGGGTTTTGAGATTTAATCACATTTCTGGTTTTCTGTGGTGATCTGAACCACAATGGGCACACTTAGGACCCAGAACAAGGGCCGGATTCAGTTAAACTAGAAACGTCCTGCCCCAGGCTAATTCCCAGTGACAGATCCTTTGTTGATGGGCTAGCTACTTTAGGAGGGAAACAAGAAACCCCCTATTGACAAGGTAACAAGCCATGACAGGAGAAATGGTTTCTTTGGAAAAGGGCTTAAATTGACCCAGGAACAGATTTAAGGGGAAAAACAAGGATTTTGGGGTAGTGGAAGTAGGTTTCCTAAAGTCATGACAATAGCTCATTTCTCCTGCTAAAGGTTTGCTGTGTCTCCCCTTAACCTCTAAAACTGGGGGAGAGTTGAGTTTGAGGTTAGTTCAACTGTTAGCACAGAACACACGGGCATGGTTTTGATAAATCTCAGCTGAGCTCAAAGGCTCTGGTTTGTGTCTTGGGGCACAGGTTGCCAAGCTCTACTGTTCAGGGAGAACACGCTCAGCTGCCCGCACCCTTCTCAGTACCATTCTCTGTACTCTACCACTTTGGTTATTCCGGCTGTGGTGTTTTCTGATTGCAGAGGATGTATTTTGGCCTCCACAACTTCCCAGCAGCTTTCCATTTTAGATCGCATACCAACCAATGGGCTCATTTTCAAAGGCCTGACGTATAGACCCCCTACTAGTGGCACTTATCTGAAGCATGGCACCACCCTGAACAATGATGACACTATCAGTGTTCAGAATGCCCTTTTCCAACATTTCCTCTTATGTAGGAAGAGACCATGACATTTTGGCTGGCTTCAACGCTTAACCACCATGAGTTTGGGCCAACCGCCTGATATCCGAGTCTGGCTGGGGTGCCCTGCTCAGAGAATGATTTCCCCTTGCGCTCAGTAAGCGAGTTGTGTTGAGCTGCGTTTGAGGGAGAGGGAAAAAAACTCCCCAAGCAGCTGTGCTGAGAGCCTGTGCTAAACACAATCAGGAAGTCGACGGGGGAGGCAGCGTGTTTTTGGCAGGGCGAAGGCAAGCGCCACGGCACATTTGATAGACCCTCTGGAAACGTCAAACGTGGGCGGCCCTGCCCCCCTGACACCAGATGGCAGTCAGTTGCATTCCACTTGGCCCGGGCTGCGCATGGAATAGGCCTCTGTCTTTCTGTGTATTGTTAACTAGCGACGGTTTAGCCAGGAAAAGCGGCCCATGCTGTATAAAACAGATCTGGTTCACTTTGGAAAGACATAGTCGGTTGGATTCCAGCACAAACGTATCTGATCCAAAAGACACACTGACCTGCCGATTGCCCCAATTCCCCCTCATTCTCTTCAGAACATGAAGACGTTCTGCCTTTTTGGCTGATATGTAGCTGTGCTCCTGGGGGGGCTACTCTCAATATAGGAACTAGTGGTCTGTGGGTCAGCTGTTTGTGCATCCACACCCGCCCGCAATTGCTAATAACCCATCCGCAACCTCCTGACTGTATGTGATAAAGTGGAAATCTGAGGCCCGTACCCAACCTACAAATATAGAAAATGCGCTATAGGCTATAGTCAAAGACTGACGAATTTTTTGGACGGTGTGCATTTTTTGTTGTTGCCGGATTTAGATCTGTTTCTGCTCATAATTTCTGAAGTTTTGGTAAGGATATTTGTTAGTCAACCTGTTGATAATTAAATGCATGTAGCTTCTCTTTTATCATTATATGTTTCCCTAAAGGACTTTTTTTTTACAGAATAATGTAATAGATCGATTGAATGCTTCCATCTATAGTAGTTGACATCGGTAAAGTTTTCTATGTCATCTTTCACGGAGCAAATACGTTTAGGGACTGGGGAGAAAATACAATAAAAAAAAACAGGAAAGATTTGCTGTGCAAATTGTCAAAATGACATCAGGTTGACCGGTTGTAAAGAAAAAGAAAGCTGCGAAAACAACCCAAGGCGTTTCTGATAAGATTTCAGTTCGGCTTCGATGCATATTTTATGTGGTTGAAATACTGTCAGCTTTTATGATAAAGACAGCACCTTTGAGCATTGTATTCTCTCAAGATGCAGAAAAAAAGAAATCATATTTCTCCAGTCCTGTTCTTTTCCAGGTTTTACCTACATTTGGTGTATAATTTGACTACAAGAAATGCTTAATTCTGTAGGAATTAATATTAAAGCTATGTGAGAGGTTATAAACCTACAGTCAGTGCCCAGATTTCAGTTTCCATTCAACCCATCTAAATAGTAGGCTACAGTTCCCATGACGTGTCATAGGCCTATTGTATTTGAAGTCTCCTCTTGTGACTGTCAAATTTGGATAGCGCCTCACAGTCATCACACATCACACACGATTCGCTGTGTAGGCTATTTGGTGCACGTAGAGTTAAGCCCTACATTTTTAGGTTTATGTACTAATACCAGATCGCCTAAAATAATGGAAGAAAAATCTTAATGTAGCCTATATAAATTACACAAGAATTATACATTGATGTATTTTTTTAAGGTATTGTTTCTCTTTCTTCAACCCGCCCGCCAGCCACCCTTTCCGCCATTCAGCAACACAATATTTAATGACTCTAAACCCGTCCGCCACACAGATACGTCCGCCCCAGGGATTATGGGTTATGAGTCAACCCGCACATCACTAATAGGAACTCATTCACCTACATCTTTGCAACTGACCTAATGCAATCCATGAAGGGCCGAACTGACAGAAAAAAACAAGACAGGGAGTCCATTCAGGGGCAGAATTTCCCACTTCTGAGCTCAGTGTTTACCTGGACTATGGTTCCTAAAGGCGTCTGGCTTTTTAGTAGGACGATGGTAAAAGTGACCGCTGCTGGGCTGGTATATAAACAACCTTGGAGGAATCTGACTCCGCTACAGGGCTACTGAAAACCTCTCAACTACTTATCTGATAGAGTTCAGTGTGTCAAATCGGAGGGCCTGTTCTCCGGACCTCTGGCAGTCTCTATGGGGGTGCCTCAGGGTTCAATTCTCGGGCCGACTCTCTTCTTTGTATACATCAATGATATTGCTCTTGCTGCTGGTGATTCTCTGGTACACCTCTATGCAGACGACACCATTCTGTATACTTTTGGTCCTTCTTTGGACACTGTGTTAACTAACATTCAGACGAGCTTCAAAAGTAAAACTAAATGCATGCTTTTCAACCAATCACTGCCCGCACCTGCTCGCCCGTCCACATCACTACTCTGGACAGTTCTGACTTAGAATACGTGGACAACTACAAATACCTAGGTGTCCGGTTAGACTGTAAACTCTCCTTCCAGACTCACATTAAGCATCTCCAATCCAAAATTAAATCTAGAATCGGCTTCCTATATCGCAACAAAGCATCCTTCACTCATGCTGCCAAACATACCCTCGTAAAACTGACCATTCTATCGATCCTCGACTTCAGTGATGTCATCTATGAAATAGCCTCCAACACGCTACTCAAAAAACTGTATGCAGTCTATCACAGTGCCATCCGTAAAGCCCCGCATTATCTCAGCTCACTGATCACCATAGCAGCACCCACTTGTAGCACGCACTCCAGCAGTTATAACTCACCGGTCACCCCCAAAACCAATTCCTCCTTTGGTCGTCTTTCCTTCCAGTTCTCTGCTGCCAATGACTGGAACGAACTGCAAAAATCTCTGAAGCTAGAGACTCACATCTCCCTCACTAGTTTTAAGCACCAGCTGTCAGAGCAGCTCACAGATCACTGCACCTGTACATAGATGGGCGGTTTACAGATGGGCGATCTACCTACCTCATCCCCATACAGTATTTATTTATCTTGCTCCTTTGCACCCCAGTATCTCTACTTGCACATTCATCTTCTGCACATCTACCATTCCAGTGTTTAATTGCTATATTGTAATTACTTCGCCACCATGGCCTATTTATTGCCTTAACTCCCCCCCCCCCTTTTTTTTACCTCATTTGCACTCACTGTATATAGACTTTTTGTTTTCTTTTGTCCTACTGTATTATTGACTATGTTTTGTTTATTCCATGTGTAACTCTGTTGTTGTATGTGTCGAATTGCTATGCTTTATCTTGGTCAGGTCGCAGTTGCAAATGAGAACTTGTTCTCAACCAGCCTACCTGGTTAAATAAAGGTGAAATAAAAAAAATAAAAAATGAATGAGTTAGAATAAGGATAAATGTGGAGGTGCCGCCTCTTGGCATGCTCAAGCACTCTCTAATGCTCGCTCTGTTTTCTTTACTTTTGTTCCTCACAGGTAATCAGTCAGTTGGGAGGAAGAATTCAGCCCATACCTCTTAAATTCAGAACCCTTCAGAATCCTGTTCTGTCCTCTGATTTGGGATTCCTACTGGATGTTCACTCTGTACCGATTGGCTCATCGAATCCCACTGCCGTTGTTGGACGATTCAGAAGCTGAGGTAAGTCATTCTTTGTCCTTGAAGGAATAGAGAATGACAGCGAGAATGCTAATGTGACATAGTGAAGTAAATCCGAGGAGACACTGAAAAAATAGACCTACTAGTGGAGACTTGAGGCTTACTGTACTTTTAGAGTCCTCTGTGGGGTTTCTTTGTACAAATGTGCCCTGTGGCAGCCAGATTAATCGGTCCAAGTACGAAGCTGGCCTATTTGTTTGATGCGGCCACCCAATAACTTGTGTTTTGAGAAAAATGCTTGTCTCAACAAGCCTCTTTTCTCCTGTAATTGGGTTGAACTTGTGCTGCATCTCTGAGGTTGCCTCAGGGCGCAACGAGGATCCCATGGGAAAGGCTCTGACCTGTTTTGAGTAAGAGCATTGGAACACATCCAGCAACATTTGTTGTTTAAGCAAGGGACCCTTATCTAGGGCATCGGATTACGAATCAAATTTTTTTGCACATTTTTGTTTTTCTGCTGTCGGGCCATTTTCCTGATGTGAACCGTGTTAGCCATGTGAAGTGCCTCTCAGGTGCAGAGTGTGGTCGCATCAAGTCAAGCAGCAATTCCCATTTTGCAACCATAAACTGTCGTTCATTTTCAATAACTTTGACTGCACCCCTTTAGATGTGGACCTTCCATACATTTGCCCATAATGGAAGTGGTCAGACAGTTACTTTTTGGACCTGAATGCCAAAACATTTCGGAGATAGAGATACTCAAAGTTGAGCCATTTAGCATACCCTACCCTACCATGAGACATCCATGTCTTCGTCACTGGAAAATATAAACGGTTGAGTAGGGCTGGTATTGGTATTGATGCACGGATCGGTTTGCGTTTTTACTTTACCTTCTATAACGGTATTTGAGTGTTTGGTTTGTTAAACGTGATAGGCTGTGTTTAACGTCCATTTTTATAGTTTACTTCGCTTCTTGAGTCACCTCAAGAAGCTTTCTCTCCATGCCACTTTCAACAGACCTAGCCCTGCCCCCTGTCACTCAAGGATCGCATTTGTTGTTCCTCCTCCACGAGACACTTGCGTTCAGTCTGCATGGTCAGTGCAGCACATGCAACAATGTTGATGACAACGATGCTGTTTTCTCTTTGCTTCTTATTATAAATCCACTTGTGTTCTATAATTGCACTATTAGTTTGTTTCTAACATCTGCAAACAGCTGGTTTTTATTTTCTTACCAAGTTGGGCCTAAATCGTGTTAGTAATACTAATCACTAGTTAATTGGCTAGCTAATAAATGTACTAAATCAGAGCAAACATAATTAGCTATACAGCTTCATAACACCAGTGATGGTGTAGACCTAAATCAGCATGTTGTTTGTGCAACAGTATCTTCAGAATCAAAGAGGAATACATGAAGCATGAATATGAAAGCTACATGAAGTAGCTAAGAGGGTCCCCTATGAAACACTTATCAACACTTTGGTTCCTACGCTGTCACAACTCTTCCCTGGCATTTTAATTCCTTATCATGTCAAACAGCTGTATAGCTAATTAGGTTTGCTCTGATTCAGTACATTTATTAGCTAACGATTTAGGCCCAACTTGATAAGAAAATAAAAACTAGCTGTGCCCGCTATTCAATTCTAAATATAGAATTAGAATAATCATTCTATATGACTCCAACAGTTCACCCAATTGTTTTGCTGTAAATCGCAAGTCAAATTGCAATTACAATATTTGGTTAAAAATATGGCCTAGATTGTTTGCCAATACCTCGTGCAGACCTATGTGGCAGTGTGGAAATGCTTTTAAATGAGTGCAGAAATGGATGAAAATGCTGAAAAATGACTTTTGGTTGAAGTTGAACATCTAGAATGAAGGAAGACCCATTGAAATCACTGAGAATGTATTTATCACCCTCGGGTCACACACTACTCATTAAGAACATTTTTTATTTGTTTTATTAAAAAATGTCAAATACCGTCCATTTTTGTTTGAATAATGTGATATATCGGAGTTTACGCGCATTTAGAAAGGAATTATTATTATTTTTCTCACTTTTTATTTAAAAAAGTATTTGCAAGGCATTATTAAATAGTTTGACAACCCTGTTAAATGATATCACCCAACCCTACGGTTAAGTTTTATATAATTTAACAGGGTTGTCAAACTATTTAATAATGTCTTGCAAATACTTTTTTTTAAATAAAAAGTGAGGGAAAAAATGATCCTTTCCAAATACGCGGATTCTCCAATGTATCAGCCAAAACATGACACCCACCCTACCCTGTTCTCAATAGCATGCTCTCTCTTAACCAGGCTGTATCACATCCGGCCGTGATTGGGAGTTCCATAGGGCGGTGCAGGTTTGTCCGGGATAGACCATCATTGTAAATAAGAATTTGTTCTTAACTGACTTGCCTAGTTAAATAAAAATACAATTAACTGATGGTGGGCACAACATAAAAACCTCAGAAGATGTAAAATCGGGTCTAAACTACAACATTTGCAAAAATGCTGAATAGTTTACGAGTTAAGAAAATGTACATTGAAGGTAAAAAAATTTTTATTTTTATTAAAACACATTTTTTAAAAGAAATTATAAAAAGTTTTACAACCCTGTTTGTGTCACGTTCGTCATAGTGAGGAGACCAAGGCGCAGCGTGATTTGAATACATTCCTCTTTAATGAAAGAAAGAACACTTAAACAAACTATACAAAACAACAAACCGAACGTGACGCTATATAACAACAGTGCTGAAACAGGCAAGTACGCATAGACAATAACCCACAAAATACCCAAGGAATATGGCTACCTAAATATGGTCCCCAATCAGAGACAACGATAAACAGCTGCCTCTGATTGAGAACCAATCTAGGCAACCATAGACATAAAAACACCTAGACTGGAAAACCCCATAAACATACAAAAACCCTAGACAGGGGAAAAACACATATAGCACCCTCGTCACACCCTGACCTAACCAAAATAATAAAGAAAACAAAGATAACTAAGGTCAGGGTGTGACAGTTTGTAAGCTTTTAAATTACATCAATCTCAACTGTTTATATTTTCCAATGATGAAGACATGGATGTCTCATGGTAGGATAGGGTGTGCAAAATGGCTCAACTTTGAGCACCTCTATCTCCTAAATGTTTTGGCATTCAGGTCCAAAAAGTTACTTTCTGACTACTTCTATCATCGGCAAATATTTATAGAAGCTTTCATTGAAATCAAAAGGGCTGCGGTTAAAAAGTGATTGAAATCAAAAGGGCTGCGGTTAAAAAGTGATTGAAATCAAAAGGGCTGCGGTTAAAAAGTGATTGAAATCAAAAGGGGTGCGGTTAAAAAGTGATTGAAATCAAAAGGGCTGCGGTTAAAAAGTGATTGAAATCAAAAGGGCTGCGGTTAAAAAGTGATTGAAATCAAAAGGGCTGCGGTTAAAAAGTGATTGAAATCAAAAGGGGTGCGGTTAAAAAGTGATTGAAATCAAAAGGGCTGCGGTTAAAAAGTGATTGAAATCAAAAGGGCTGCGGTTAAAAAGTGATTGAAATCAAAAGGGGTGCGGTTAAAAAGTGATTGAAATCAAAAGGGGTGCGGTTAAAAGTGATTGAAATCAAATGAAACGTCCCTTACTGCAAACCTTTTAGGTTGAATTCAGATTATTCCGAATGTATGAAATGTAGAATGTAGGCCTAATTGCTGTACAATTTATGATAATGGTTAAATAACATAGGAACCAAAGTGTCAGGGATCCTTTTTAACGGATTCCTGTGAATCTAACTTGCCTAACTAGATGTCTTTTAGACCCATTATTTGTGCCGTTTTGTAGATGTTCTCTTTTCTAGCAGCTCCACAGGTAATGCTCCATTTCCTAATTTCCTCTCACAGATGAAAGGGCTGAAGCATTGTGGCTTTATGCTGTGGAGCCATTATCGTCTGGAACCATTACTGTCAATCGCTGCTGCCTATTTTACAGTTATTAGCACAAAATGTTCCTTTCTCCATGTGCATTACTTTCCTAGTGGGATTTGGATGACTGCACACTTCAGTGAATTTCAGGTTTACCTCAGATACTCTACATCATTTAAGCGACAACTCAGGACAAAACAAAATAGTCTGATATTTTACATTTCAGGTAAAAGTATTCATAAAATTGAATACATGAAATTGAATAGATTGCAGGCATTAAGTGCCATATCTATTGGCCTGTAGGTCAATATAGTGCTAGCTTTTGTGCTTCAGATGCATTTTTATAGGGGAAGGCATACCTAAGAACATGCTGCTGATATCACAGCTTAGAGACTGACAGAGGAAGGTGGTGATTGGGGGACCAATGACTGTCTCTATAGACAAATGGATGGACAAAGCCATCGATCACGTGACACCATTCATTCCTGCGTGACGACTCAACGGCGCATTGCAGCCAAATGAAGTCGAGTTTGTGGTACCATGATTGTCTTCAGATTTTTTTTTTTTTACACGAAGATTGACCACAAAGATCGCAATTTTTCCATTCACTATAATGGGGATCCTGTTATCTGCTAATAATGCCTGCGGTACCGTGGTCGGTCTTGAACTGCCGTTGCTTCAATGAGAGGGGAAGTCATCCTCCCCTGGGGGGGGGGGGGGGGGGGGGGGGACAGTTCAAATCCATTGACCTTTGACCTCCTGTCGCTAATTTCGTCTCCCCTTCTGCTCAGCTCCTAGCTCTCGTAACGGACAAACAGGGAGTGGTGGGTTAAGGGGGGTACGCTTTGTTGATATTTTCAGACTAGTCATATCCATCAAAAATGTGGGGGTGAAAAGCTAGCCCTGCCCGCTGTGAGCTAATCTGATTTAGCGGGGTCGAGGGAAGAAGGGGAGACGTGGGAGAGGGGAGGCGTTAGCTGCATAATTGGGGTGAGTTGATGCACACAGGGAAACGGAGACGAATGCTGCTAAGCCTTTTGAACTCCAGTCAGGGGTAGATAGGCCTAATACGCCTCGGTTAGACGGCCATTTTGACCATTACTGAGTGGAGATAGAAGAAACCATTAACCTCACTACAGAACTGAGATGTGTTGTTGCTTGTGATTCTTCAAATGTCAGTCAACTTATGTCACTCCACAACTCTTTCATTTGGCTTTTTGCGCATGAAGTGCATCCTTGTTATTTATTTTCCAAGACTTTTGAAGGGTGTCCATTAAGTGACTAGTTGATAAGATATAGCTCACTCACAAATTTGTATTTGTGGTGGAAATGCAACACAGAATCCTTCTGTTGTTTCTCTCAGAAATGACTGTTGTGTTTAGATGGGTTGGAAGTATAATTGAGGTAATGTCGGGGAGAGCATGGGGTCCATGGCAACAAGCCTCCTACCATGTCATGTGACCTCTCACCTATGTGAGAAGGGGCTTTGGGGAATTGTGAACCACAGGGTGGGGAGTCAGAGAGGACATTACACTTATTATAATGTTGCATGGGTTTAACCGCAAGTAGTCAAGTTGTTTCCGGTGTGCCTTCTTATACTTCCATATCAATCTACCATTCCTATTTGGTAAAAGTATATGTATTATCAGGGGAAGCCATCAACCGCCCATTGTCTCCATGTTTTCTCCAAACCTTTTGAAAGCACATGGTGTAAAGGCCTGATCTAAAAGTCTTTAATGGTGGAAGTCAGGTAGAGGAGGGGGTTAAGCTGACAGGTCTGGCTCCCTGGGCAGGGCTTGACTTGAGGAAGGGGGAGATAGAAGCTTGAGCTGCTCAGTCCAGTTGTCAGGGTGGGTCTACTTCTGTCTGTGGATTAAACCGGATCAGATCAGTGCCCCCCTGTAAAGTGCTCTAAGCCCCACCTCCTTGAGCCCAGAACGGCAGATGGACTGTTGCCATGTGAAGGTATTTCCCCTAATTTAAACAGGCACTGTCAAGTTGTGGTGGCATAGACAATGGGGTGATGGTGTACTTGTCCTGGGTTGGCTTGATTTTAGCCTCACTTGGAGACTGCCCTGTTTGGTGGCATTAAGAGAGTGGGCTAGGGAGGGATACACATGTTCTGAGGTATAGATGAAGGTCAAAGGTACAGTGCCTTGCGAAAGTATTCGGCCCCCTTGAACTTTGCGACCTTTTGCCACATTTCAGGCTTCAAACATAAAGATATAAAACTGTATTCTTTTGTGAAGAATCAACAATAAGTGGGACACAATCATGAAGTGGAACGACATTTATTGGATATTTCAAACTTTTTTAACAAATCAAAAACTGATAAATTGGGCGTGCAAAATTATTCAGCCCCTTTACTTTCAGTGCAGCAAACTCTCTCCAGAAGTTCAGTGAGGATCTCTGAATGATCCAATGTTGACCTAAATGACTAATGATGATAAATACAATCCACCTGTGTGTAATCAAGTCTCCGTATAAATGCACCTGCACTGTGATAGATAGTCTCAGAGGTCCGTTAAAAGCGCAGAGAGAATCATGAAGAACAAGGAACACACCAGGCAGGTCCGAGATACTGTTGTGAAGAAGTTTAAAGCCGGATTTGGATACAAAAAGATTTCCCAAGCTTTAAACATCCCAAGGAGCACTGTGCAAGCGATAATATTGAAATGGAAGGAGTATCAGACCACTGCAAATCTACCAAGACCTGGCCGTCCCTCTAAACTTTCATCTCATACAAGGAGAAGACTGATCAGAGATGCAGCCAAGATGCCCATGATCACTCTGGATGAAGTGCAGAGATCTACAGCTGAGGTGGGAGACTCTGTCCATAGGACAACAATCAGTCGTATATATCACAAATCTGGCCTTTATGGAAGAGTGGCAAGAAGAAAGCCATTTCTTAAAGATATCCATAAAAAGTGTTGTTTAAAGTTTGCCACAAGCCACCTGGGAGACACACCAAACATGTGGAAGAAGGTGCTCTGGTCAGATGAAACCAAAATTGAACTTTTTGGCAACAATGCAAAACGTTATGTTTGGCGTAAAAGCAACACAGCTCATCACCCTGAACACACCATGCCCACTGTCAAACATGGTGGTGGCAGCATCATGGTTTGGGCCTGCTTTTCTTCAGCAGGGACAGGGAAGATGGTTAAAATTGATGGGAAGATGGATGGAGCCAAATACAGGACCATTCTGGAAGAAAACCTGATGGAGTCTGCAAAAGACCTGAGACTGGGACGGAGATTTGTCTTCCAACAAGACAATGATCCAAAACATAAAGCAAAATCTACAATGGAATGGTTCAAAAATAAACATATCCAGGTGTTAGAATGGCCAAGTCAAAGTCCAGACCTGAATCCAATCGAGAATCTGTGGAAAGAACTGAAAACTGCTGTTCACAAATGCTCTCCATCCAACCTCACTGAGCTCGAGCTGTTTTGCAAGGAGGAATGGGAAAAAATTTCAGTCTCTCGATGTGCAAAACTGATAGAGACATACCCCAAGCGACTTACAGCTGTAATCGCAGCAAAAGGTGGCGCTACAAAGTATTAACTTAAGGGGGCTGAATAATTTTGCACGCCCAATTTTTCAGTTTTTGATTTGTTCAAAAAGTTTGAAATATCCAATAAATGTCGTTCCACTTCATGATTGTGTCCCACTTGTTGTTGATTCTTCACAAAAAAATACAGTTTTATATCTTTATGTTTGAAGCCTGAAATGTGGCAAAAGTTTGCAAAGTTCAAGGGGGCCGAATACTTTCGCAAGGCACTGTGTGTGACCAGATCATTGACCAGTTTGAGGGTGTTCCAGAAAGGTGGGTTCGGGTAAACCTTACACTTTTGAACACCTTGTTTTTTTGGGGGGCAAGTGAAAGAAGGCAAACAAGTCTTTGATCCCCCTATAAACCATTTTTAGGAAGCGTTCTCCATTCCTTAAAGCTAGAGCCCTTATTAAACGTCAAGGGATTTTTAAATGTATTGGGGGGGGGGGGGATAGACAAACATTGGCAGTAGAATGGCCTTACTGAAAAGCTCAGTGACTTTCAATGTGGCACTGTCATAGAATGTTCATCAAGTTTCTGCCCTGCTAGAGCTGCTTCAGTCAACTGTAAGTGCTGTTATTGTGAAATGGAAACGTCTAGGAGCTGCAATGGCTCAGCCACGGAGTCGTAGGCCACACAAGCTTACAGAACGAAACCGCCGAGTGCTGAAGCACGTAGTGTGTAAAAAACGTCAGCACGAGAACTGTTCGTCGGGAGTGTCATGAAATGGGTTTCCATGGTCGGGCAGCCGCACACAAGCCTAAGATCACCATGCGGAATGCCAAGCGTCGGCTGGAGTGTTGTAAAGCTCGCCGCCATTGGACTCCGGAGCACTGAAAACACGTTTGGGGAAGGCCCTTTCCTGTTTCAGTATGAAAATGCTCCCGTGCACAAAGCGAGTTCAATTAAGAAATGGTTTGTCGAGATCGGTGTGCAGGAACTTGACTGGGCTGCACAGAGCCCTGACCTAAACCCCATCAAACCCCTTTAGGATGAATTGGAATGCCGACAGCGAGCCAGGCCTCATCAACCAACATCAGTGCCCGACCTCACTAATTATTTTGTGGCTGAATGGAAGCAAGTCACCGCAGTAATGTTCCAACATCTAGTGGAAGCCTTCCCAGAAGAGTGGAGGCTGTTATCGCAGCAAACGCGGACCAACTCCATATTAATGTCCATGTTTTTTTAATGAGATGTTCAACGAGCAGGTGTCCACATACTTTTGGTTATGTAGTGTATTTCTAAAAGACTCCAAAAATACCAGTCTTTTCTGGCTTTTACGCCCTCAAGTACGCTTCCCATTTAATCCTGTGTCACGTACCTGTGCGTCCTTTAGCGATTCAGTAGCTTATAGTTGGTAGTTCTTAATGTGCCATGGCATAGTATAGTCTATGGCTCTTAGCTTCATACAGTACATATCACCGTTTTATGCCAGATACTGTATCAAGCACCAGATAGTGCCAGCCTGAACTTTTCCCTCTCCAAACGTAGCCTAGCCCTTCTTGATCCTGTGAACCTTAGAGGATATGTTTTTTTTTTACTTTGGAGTTTTGGGATGACATTTTGACAGTGCAGAAAAGCAGCGCAGATATGAAACTGCACATGTTGCATTCATTTAAAGAAAACTCAACAAAAAAAACTCAGTTGTTCAAGCTTTTACCCAATTCTTTTGGATTGTGCTATGAGCTTGAACCAATATCCATCTCATCAGACTCCTCAGGCATCTCAAGTTTCCCTGGTTTGCCAAGGCAATGCACCATGACCTCTAACCTATAGTCCTTGCAGCCTCACCATCCTTATTCTCCCTGCAGGGGTTTTCCCAGACATTTGACATTAGTTCTGGTAGTGTTCTCCTCCAATCAAGTAGAGCATGACTGATACAAGATGATGCGCTGATTGACGTCACCAGCGTAACTTATTGTGCAACCCTTTTTTTTATGTATCCCTTTTTGAGCTACAATATCCTCCGGGAATCTCTGCACTGACACCTGATACAGTGCCATCTCTGCCAAGAGTCACTCTCATGGTTAAAACGTACCAGCAGTGCACTGGCTAAGGCAACGCCTATCCAATATTTACACTCTGCAATTAACATGATTGGATAAGCATGTTTGGATCATGGCACAAAATGGCTGACCTCCGAACCTTGACTCGTGAATATACATTTTTCGCTCTTGAACATTGCCCAATGCCCACACAAGAAATATCATGGGTCTGCCGAGTGGCTGAATTTGATAAAGCTTTTCAATTTAGCATATGCAAATTACACAACATTAAGCAGTTGACAAAGACACATTTTGACTTCCAAGATTTCCAAGAAAAGCGGGTTCAAGGACAGCCCTACTCTATTACCTGATCTCAGACCTATTGTCCATCTTCCCTAGCTATTCATTTAAGTTATTTTAATGAAATACAGCTATTCTGTTTCCTGAGCACAAGAGATTGCGTGTTCATTAAAGAAAACCCTGATTAGAATGAAAGAGTGATTACGGTGTGGCAGCCATTACTCCCCACGTGAAGGCTACCGCCTGCTCATTTGTCTAATGGAAGACGACTTAGAGCTCCCTCAAAAGCCATTCATTAGCTTAAGTGGACCCTCAGGGTTCCGGACTCTTTTCCTCTCCACCCCTTCCTCCAGGAACGTAAGTGACCACATTGCTCGTTGTCTGGTTGTGCTCCTTTGGCTATAATGTTGTCAATGACAGGACTAGTTAGGAAGGTGTAGATTGGAGTTGTGTTTTGGCTCCTTAGACTGTAGGTGCACACAGGCGTGTATAGAGAGACACACTTATAAGGGATTTGACTTATTGTGTTGTCCTTAACACAAGACCATTTACATTTACATTGACTGAGCTTATTAAAAGGAGTTTCAAAGGACTTTCTCTCAGTACGTCCCATGTGATGATAGCAGCAAGCAAATGTGAGATACTGTGCCATATCTTTTGGGTTAATTCATAACTAAACATCCCTTATCTGTCTGTGTCCTAAGGGCCAACACTTTATGGGGTTCATTCCTCAAAGTGTCTCCATGAACAAAGCTTCAACAGATGAGGGTTGGAATGCAATTAGCGAAATAATGACCTTACAAATAGAGATGGCAAGCTTTCCTGGGATATTCCTCAAGCTAATTGACATTCAAGGCAGAAATGAGGGTCTCCTTACTTTCCCTTTCTTCTGCTTGCACACACAATCCCATTGGCTACCATTTTTTTGCTGTCACATATAATATTCCCATGTCTCAAGGACATAATGCCCCTCAAAAGAAGTGTATTGCCTGTGTGTATCTTTCATTTACAATCCACTCATGTACGCACAGGCATGCGCAGGTCGGACGTACACACACACACACACACACACACACACACACACACACACACACACAGAGAGAGCCAATTGCTTTGCAACAAGGACCTGTTGGTTCTGCTGCAGTCCTGGTCTGACTGTACAGTTTTAGCCATCCTGTTTGCAGTGTTAAACTGTGGAGCATCGTTTGTAAACACCCACAGTCACCTATTCTACAACATTGGGGAACCTGTGCTGTTCACTCGCTATGCATGTGACTGGGACACATACATCTTCCCTTACAGTGGGGCCAGCTCCCCTTCCTCTGTGCCTGTCTGTGTGTTTCTCTATGTGTGTGTCTCTGTGCGTGTGAGTGTGCCTCTGTGCGTGTGAGTGTGTCTCTGTGCGTGTGTGTGTCTCTGTGCGTGTGAGTGTGTCTCTGTGCGTGTGAGTGTGTCTCTGTGAGTGTGTCTCTGTGCGTGTGCGTGTGTGTCTCTGTGCGTGTGTGTCTCTGTGCGTGTGCATGTGCGTGTGTGTGTGCGTGTGTGTGTGTGTGTCACTATATGTCTGTATGATTCTGCTTTGGAGTGAATGTCTGCACCTTTGCGAGTGGAGCTGAAAGGACAGACCGGCGGCAAAGCCAGGGAGGAGGGGCAGGTAGAGAGGAAGGGGGTGGTGTGGTGTTTTACTGGGTTGAGCAGAACTCAGCAAGAACCCGTTTGTCCTCGTCAACTCCAAAGATTGTCCCTGTACCCCCACTCTCCCCCACCTCCCATTTTCACCTGTTCACTGCCTCTTTTCAGAGAGTACCTCTTCCCTGCTCCTTCTCCTGCTCCCCCGTCTCATTCTTCTCCATTTCTTCATCCCCCTGTCTCACCGGAGGGGCCTCTTTAGCTCTCCTTTCTTCCCTCCTTTCGCACGTGATGTCTGTTCTCCTAAAAAGAATGCCTCTTCCTTGGCCTTTTCGCTTCTCTTCAGCTTTGGGTGCATTCTTGATATTTGCTCTCTCTCTCACTTGCTCTCACTCCCTCGCTCTTTCCGTCCTTAATGGTCTTTCTCTTCTCTTTTTGCTTATCTCCTCTTTCTGCTCACCCTTTCTTCTTGTCCTACCTCTTCATTCTCTCCCTCTCTCTTCTCCTCTTTCCCCGCACTACATGTGGCCCGACCTGTCTGACAGCCCCTCCCATGATGACTGGTGTGACAGTAGATGACAGGTGCAATAGTGACGGTCTTGTTGTTACGACTTCTTATCTTGTTATTACGGCCACACCTGTCAATGTTTTTTTTTAGGTTATGTTAATTCTGTCTTATCGTCTACAGGTAGGACGACATCTCGTCTTACCCCCGAACCAAGTCCTCACAAAAACTCACATGTGAATGCACACATTTACTGTACTGTACATACTTGGAGTGGATATTAGCTTCACATAACACATGAGCCCTACACAACCATCACAGGCATCACATCAGACATCTCAACAAGGATGTGCACAGGGATGTCAGAGTGAACCAGCGCGGTACACTGTCTGTAATACGATCTTGATAAGTCGATACAACCCAGGAATCCTGAGGCAGGCGTCACACTGGGGTTGCGTAGCTGGATTCCGGACACTGTGTGCTGGTCTGCGCTATTGTAGAGATTAAAGAATGAGAGAAGAAGAGAAAAACTAGCATACCTCTTCAAAAAGCCTCTCTGAGCAAGTGTGTTGATCTAGGACCAGCTCCCTCCTGTCAAAAAGATCTTATTCATCATTCGGATCTGAAAGGTATAACTGATCCCTCCTACTCCGAGAATCTTTGTCAGGCTGACTGATATTGACATATCAATACTTTTAAAGAAAAGTTTTTTTTTTTTTAACGTTTTAAATGCTCTTTCCAATTGGACAACATCCATGTTCCACACCTTCTAATTTGGAAGCTATTGAAGTTGTGGCTTTGGCTGCAGTGTGTGAGAACAGCGTTTAGTTCACATGTCACCCCTGCAACAGTGTGCCAACTGGTGACATGCCATATTGCTTCATCCGTGATGCAAAGTCAATGGCCTTTATATCACCCAGCCATAGAAGGTACTGTATGTAGTCTTTGGCAATCAAAGTAAGAACTGTCTGTCACACTGATGATATCACCATCTATGTTTCTGTTTTCTGTTGTTGAAAGTCTACCGACTGTTCTCTGACAGATGTCTATGTGGTGAACTGCTGGGGGGGGGTGTTTGGTGATTGGTGGCGGGAGGAGGGTCCGGGTGTATGAAAGCATTACACACGTGACCGCTAAGAAAACAGGTGCAGCACAGATGCATCGTTGTTGTTGCTCACATTTTTGGTTTGTTCTGTGGTTGGAGGGTAGGGGAGGCGACGACGTAGAGCAAAATTACATATCATGAGAAATGGACTGAATTATAACGATACAGTTAACATTTTTAATATGAATGTGCACCATTGTTATTTTTTGATTTTACACTTAAAACTACTACTACTACTTTGAATGTTGCAGCTATCCATTGTCCCATTAACAATCACCCATATTTGCCAACCTATTTCATTTCAAACTTCAGATTTCTCTAGTAAGACCCTAAAGGTTATTTATCATAATGAACGATATCAGTAAAAGGTCCACGATAAGTGGTTGGTTTGATCGATGTCGATCATTTCCGGTTTATCAGCTCATCTCTACGAGGAAGTGCAGTTGTTTGAGGGATGACTGAGCAGTGAGGACCGGTGAAAGTGTGTGGTATGTGTGTGCATGGGAAGGATATGAGTGTGTGTGGTGTGGTTACGGTAGTTTGTTCGGCCACGAGCACACGCTCGCACGAATGCACACATGCGCGCACATACACAGTGCCCAACAAAAAACTAGGCTATAGCCCAATCACCTCCAGGGGAATAAATAAATAATCAAATGTTAATTACTGGAATGAGTCTGAGAACCAATCATAACGACCCCTTGCTGTTGGGTCAGCTACCTCCTCCCACCCACATCCCTCCTCCAACGGTCTCTCCGTGTGAAACCGGCACAAACGCTAACCAAATATGGCCGTCCATCCTAGCCTGCCTCTGCAGCTGTGTCCCTGAGCTGTGACTAAAATCTTCCGAAGTCTCTATGCTACGATGAGACTGCGAAGAGGCACCTTTAGCCTTCCCTCACAGGGGCTGCTTCATGAACACTTAAAAAGCAACTTAAGAACCTAAGCTTCAAAATAAAAACTCCCAACAGAGATAGCTAAGCTGGCAAAAGTTGCTGTGCTTTGAACACAACAGAGATAGCTAAGCTGGCAAAAGTTGCTGTGCTTTGAACACAACAGAGATAGCTAAGCTGGCAAAAGTCGCTGTGCTTTGAACACAACAGAGATAGCTAAGCTGGCAAAAGTTGCTGTGCTTTGAACACAACAGAGATAGCTAAGCTGGCAAAAGTTGCTGTGCTTTGAACACAACAGAGATAGCTAAGCTGGCAAAAGTTGCTGTGCTTTGAACACAACAGACATAGCTAAACTGGCAAAAGTTACTGTGCTTTGAACACAACAGAGATAGCAAGCTGGCAAAAGTTGCTGTGCTTTGAACACAACAGAGATAGCTAAGCTGGCAAAAGTTGCTGTGCTTTGAACACAACAGAGATAGCTAAGCTGGCAAAAGTTGCTGTGCTTTGAACACAACAGAGATAGCTAAGCTGGCAAAAGTTGCTGTGCTTTGAACACAACAGAGATAGCTAAGCTGGCAAAAGTTGCTGTGCTTTGAACACAACAGAGATAGCTAAGCTGGCAAAAGTTGCTGTGCTTTGAACACAACTGAGATAGCTAAGCTGGCAAAAGTTGCTGTGCTTTGAACACAACAGAGAGCCATCAAAAGCTTTCTGCTGAGGCTCCCTACCAAGCACCCTAAATGTATTCTTCAGCAGAATCAGTACCTTCTCTTCTTCCTTATATAGGGGATCATTGCGAAAACTGTTGATTTGCTGCAGGCTTCCAGGGATGGCTTTTCAAACCGATAAGGGCCGTCCAGATACCCAGCAACCCCCTCTCTTGTGTTCCCGAGGACCAGGGTAAAGAACAAACAAAACGCAGATGGTAAACAACAAACATACAGCTCTATTGTTTGTTTGTGGAGTTCTCTCCAGTTTCGGTCGACCAGCCCTTCCTCAGCATTCACAGTGGGTTTTAGCTACACATTCCTCAGTAAGAACATTAAAAATGACAATTTCTGGAGCCACTATAGTCCTTCCTCTTCGCAGAAAATGTTGGTTATTTCTGGATATATTTACCCACTGAGGTTTACATTTTTTACATGTTCTCCACCCTCATCTATTGCCAACCGACTTGACTCAAGTCAAGTTAAAGCCTGCATCCTTATGTCTCCGAGTTCTAAGCGGAGCCACTGTTGTGGGACAGGGGCTTCAAATAGACTCTGGGTAAAATGCTAGTTTAGCGCAGTGCGCTTTCCTTTCATGTGGCCTGGGGGCTGCCAGGCACTGTGACGTTTTTGTATTATTCATATGTGTCCCTTCAGGATGACTGTCAATAATTAATGCAAGGGGGGTTAACAGCATTTTTGGGTGTCCTTGGTGGCAGGCAGCTTAGGAGACAGGTGTGTGTGTGTGTGTGTGTTCATGTGACTGGGTGTGTGCATGTATGCGCTAGTGAGCCTGTGCATGTTTGGCTGATCGCTGCCAGCCTGTCAGGAAAAGCTTCTCTCTGGCGTTTTAAAATCCACATTTCAGTCTCCCGCGGTGCCCGACGCTGTCGTGATGTGCGTTTCGGAGCCTTTCTCCCCAGTGGCTTCCATAATAAAGCTTCTGTATTCAGACCCACAGTTGCTTGTGTAGACAGACACACACACACACACAGGTTTTATCACATACACACACACCTGCGTTCTCTCTCTTTCTCTCTCACTCACTCACTGTCACACACACCCACTCGAATTCTCTCGCTTCCTCTCTGTCTCACACAGACCTACACACACACACTGTGAGAATTGATATTCAGCCCTCATTATGCCTGCAGAAATAAGTAAAACTGGATCAATGGGCGTCGGACGACTGGCTTTGGATCACGGCGGGGCCAACCGCATTATGGAACTATTTGAATATGGTGTTCAGGGACCACTTAGAGGACCCACACACACCTCCACACACCATCCTATGAAGGTCCTGTGACAGTCTGAGCTGAGCTTCTGAAGAATGCCCCATGGCTGTGTATCGGTTAGGGTTGATTTGATGATAAAGGTTTTTGTCATTTGGACTCGTGATTGTATTGATTTGAGTCCATGGCCTGTGCAATATGAGTCTCAATTTTGATTGCAGTCGCCGCCCTGTCCATCAATCTCTCCCCCCTCTCTTCCTCACTGGTCTTCCCCACTCTCTTTCACTTCTTCTCTCACTCTTTCTTTTTCTTTCTACATTCCTCTATCTTCTCTCGCCTTTCTGTCATCATATCATATGATCATCCTTCGCTTCTCTGCCTCCCTCTGTGCCCCCCTGTCTATGTCTTTCCCCCCACCCTGTCCCCCTCCCTAATTTACTTTTATTCACCGTTTTACATCATGATTTGATATTCAAATTAGCCCCGTCAGCACAGGTCTTTTATTCCAACCCTCAGCCCTCCATCTCTTCCCCCTTCCCCTCTCTCTCCCTCCTTTTAAGAGGGGCCGTTACATGAGCACGTCCCTATTAATTGCATGTTTAATGTGTCTGTTTATCTTCAGAGGGGCTGGAATGCAGAAACGGTCTCATTGAAACAGGCACGCACATGCAAGCGAGTCGATGTTTATCTCGAAAAATTGCTTTTGGGGGTTTGCTGCAGCGTGTACATTACACAGGCTCTTGATGGATTTGTGGGACATCTGTTTCTATAGAAAGCCTGTCGCCTGCTTCCCAGTCAAAACAATTTGTGAAAATGTTATGACGTTTTTTTTGTTTGTTTTGTTGTTCAGCAGGTTTTTATTGTACGTTTGTACGTAGTCAAAGTCTACGCCCCTTCTGTGATTGGTCAACAGTACTACTCTTAGTAGGAGAGGGAACTATGGACGGGATTCTTCAATTACGTGTTTGTTGTCATTCAGTGAGAGACGACTAGCTTTCGTGTACATTTTTTTCACTGAAATACTCCAGCAAATATCGCAATTCTACATCTAAGACTTCCTCTGGAAAAATGTCAAAATGAATTAGCGATTTCTTTATTAATTCTGACTATTTTGAGGACGTGTTATGACTATGTTGTTGCTACGGTGGCTCAAGAGGAACAAACCGTAATATTGCTGCTATTTTCCTCCTTTCTCAAGTGAAGGTCTTTAGGGAGTATGCAAGCACAGACGTTCACGTCGCCTAGCCGAGTTCTGATAGGAGTAAACTGAACCTATGTATGCGGATGCCTTTACAGGTTCTGTTTTTGCTCCAAGCTCTGCTGCGAGACAGTTTTATTTACAAAGTTTTTAATATTTTGGTCATCTTGTCCTTGTTGGGTGGACAGCCTTGCCAGCGAAATGTTCCTCTGGAGATTGTACTCCTCCTCTATTGCTGGGAGCAGGTAGCCATCTTCACTGTCAGTCTGAAGACGAGCTTGAACTTGTTCCAGACCTATAGCTTGTATCGCGGGGGTCTGGAGCCTCTTCCTCACTGCAATATCTGAAGTCCACTTCTTTTGGAGGGTGTTGACGTCATTGGCTGGGCTGTACTGGGTTCATGTTGGTCCCGTGTGATACAGTGCATAAGACAACTCAATAATAGAAATGGAGACTAGCTTGATTATTCCACTATCAAACATTCTAAGAGCTAAATGGCAACTTACGATAATATTATGACTCAAGTGGCAAATGCATGTGGTAAAGCTGTGTATTCTTGTGGAGATAAGTGGTACAAATTGTAGCAAGAGAAATCAAAGGTAACTGTGGTGACGAATTGCATAACATTATTTACCCTCAGTTGTAGTGGTGATTTTGTTGGCGATAATGTAGAGGTGGTGGTCACACTTTGCAAATACTAAAGGTGAAAACAGAGCGAGACATTTATCTAGCTAGTTAGCTACATCCTTCTCAATAATCTCCATCCATGATGACCAAAGGAAAATGGAGGGTTTTATGAGCATTTTGACTAGTTTAGGTACAGCTTGGATAACTTGCACACGACATATGCCTTTTTGTAGCCTGAAGACATGCTAGATTTTTTTTGATATATGGCTAGGTGGTATTAGTAGGGTAGATAAATAGTATGTAACAAAACATCTTAATTTACTTTGTGATGAATTCTCTTCTTTTGTGTTGTTTGGTTGTCCCATTCCGGGCATTTCAGGGAAAAGGGAAATATGGATGAAACCGCATTGTCAGTGTTTTTTTGGTGTCCCTCCCACAAGTTCAGCTTGCATATCGGTTTTGTAGTTTTCTGGTCGAAAATGCTGGCTACATACGCAAATGTTGATGTACAGTGAGTGATACAGGCGTATTCATGTCGTATTGTAACTAATTATTGCATGCATCTTGGAATGTCCGATTCCGTCAAACTATGAAATATCACTCCTTTCGACTTTGCTTTGGCTGCTTCGAGTGATGTATTGTTGTCTCGGCCTTCTTGCCCTTTGTACTGTTGTCTGTGCCTATTAATGTTTGGACCATGTTTTGTGCTGCTACCATGTTGTGTTACTATTATGTTGTTGTTATGTTGTGTTGCCACCATGCTGTGTTGTCATGTGTTGCTGCCTTGCATGTGTTGCTGTCTTAGGTCTCTCTTTATGTAGTGTGGTGTTGTCTCTCTTGTTGTGATGTGTGTTTTGTCCTATATTTATATTGTGTTTATTTTGATTTTTAATCCCAGGCCCCAGTCCCCGCATGACGCCTTTTGCCTTTTGGTAGGCCGTCATTGTAAATAAGAATTTGTTCTTAACTGACTTACCTAGTTAAATAATGGTTAAATTAAATAAATAAATAACTTCTCACCCCCGGGAACTGCACACCACGGCAGTGCAAACAACTTTGCATCTTCACTCAGCAAGCAGAAGGATGACAAACTTTGCATGCGACTTCACAACCCACCTCCAAATATACATGCCCCATATTCAGAAAGGAGAGGAGGGGTGAGAGAACGGAATGTTGAGGCTTTGTGGGAAATGTAGGAAACTGAAAATTCAGAGGAAGCTAGGAAAACGATTGCAAAAATCTTGAAGGGTAAGGGAAAATACTGTTTTATGAAAAAACGTAACAGAGGAAGTGATTTAGCAGTTTTTTTTCCCCACTACAGTACATGTAAGGATGCTCTTAAGATATTAACTGAAAACCGTCAAATTTTTCCTTTGACGTCCTCAAGGGAGAGCAACAGCAAGCGGCAACTCGAGTTCAAAGCGGAAATCTCCTAAATTAGCTAATTTATTATATTTCAAACGCAAACTTTTGCTGTGAAAGTTTTGTCAGATCAGAAACCAGAGAGCAAATGCATGTTAGGTCTAAATATTTATATTTAGGTCTAAATATTTATATATGACAAGTTGGGGTTTCGGTTGAGAAAACGGAGTAACATACAGTCACAGTATATCAACATACAGGACTGTAGCTCTAGGAAAAATATAGCCTATGATACAGAACAAGAAAGCAAATGCTTGCTTCAAAGCTTAATTTCCCAATGAAAGTTGCATTAAGGCTGTATTGTTGGACCACTGCTAGCATACTGGCTTTGATATCTAAACTGGGTACTAAGAAACATACTCACCAGTCAGATCCTATTCTCAAAACTTTTGGAGTTTGGCTTGACTGAAAGACGAGCCTCCGCTGAGAGGAGCTCTTTGATGGCCTGAATAGAGAAGATGTCACCTTATTTGACAGTTAACTTAGCTAGTTGACATAGCATTACATCGTGTTACACTATATTGCAGTCATTTAGGCAATCTATATCCAGAATGAAACATATCCGACCGTTGAAAGTGACTTGAGAAAGAGCTGTGCAAAATAGATGTAGTCCTGAGGGTTTGTCGTGCTTGATCGTTGAAAGAAGCTGAATGGAGTGAGTGGTCTGAGAGAGATACTGTACAGTAGTTTGGAATGACCAGAGGGTACAGTTAGATGAAGCTTGTTGTGGCTGGGTACAGCGTGGGAGTGATGATCAGTCGTTGAAAGAGACCAAAGATGAAAAGAGGGAGGAAGGGAGGTAGGGGGGAAAAAGCTAAAAGTAGCAATAGGAGTGCAAAATAAGATGGTTGAAAGAAACTTGAGGGAGAGAATATACTGGAAGATATATAGTTTAGAAGCTTCTGGATTGGAGGAGATATGGGTGGGAGATTGTTTAGAGGCCAGTGGGAGCGAGTGATGTTAGACTGTGGCTGGAAGGAGGGATGGTAGATGCTAGAAATTGCTTACGGAACGTTTCTCCCTATTTAACATGCAGCTTCTGAAGATTTCTCTTATCCCTTGACTTTGTTTGGTGTAGCCATGTCACATGACGGGATGGGAGTGATGTTACCCAGTTAACAGGAGCAACCCTGTAGTGTTCTGTGAGGCAGTGCCCTCGGGCTCATCTCAGGGAATAGGAGTGTATGTGGGGTGAACTAGGGTGAATAAGGGTAATTCAGGTAGCCCCCATATAGAGAGATCTTTTATTTAATTCTGGACACCCACTCTCACACCGACACTGTTTGCAAAACAATAAATTTAACAGCGATGAATGTATAAAGACTACATCTGAGCCAATTTAGTTTTACCCAGTTAGCTAAATGGTTAGATTGGGACCTAGAGGTAAAGATACATCTTTAGGTCTCAGACAAAGTGACTCATTTGCGGAAAGTTTCAACAAAAGCTTAAACTTGAAAGACCTTCCTTTCTCCCTGCACCTCTTCATTTTCCGTCTCTGGTTTTACTCTCGCTTGCGTGGCTAGGTCCGTTCATTGTGGGAACTGCCATGTTTGCCCCGAGGCTGTTCTCATTCCCTACAGGCATGAGTGTGTACGTGTATATACATGTGAATGTGCATGTGTGCGCGCACACCCTTGTGTATGTGTGTCTCTTTTGTCACTCTTCTGACACTTCAAGTGTTAGGGCTGGGGCTGCCATTAGGGTTATGCATGGCTCATTAGCATAATGACTTTTCTGTTGGAGGGTCATTATCGCTGGCACGGCGCATTGGCACTCTGTAATGGGAGACATTTGATTGGCCTTTTCATTCATTTGCCGTTATTTAAAGGGACATGGTGCGAAAATGGCTTGACTTTGTAGATGTTGCCCATAACCACAGATCTAGGATCAGACATTCCTACCCAAAATTTTAACTTAAACCATTAGGACACGACAAAATATCTTACCCTGCATCAGTAATTCGGAGCAACTTTCTTCTAGCGCTTTAGAAATGGGAAGGCGTCAAGGCTGTCTTCTGTCTCTAACACAAGGCCTATTTGCTGATCAAACTCGAAGGGGTTGCTTTGTGTATCTGTAATAGGTGTCAGTTCGGTGTGCACAGCACATACCAAACCTTACACTGTTTTGCACCATGTATTTCCACTAAACACAGTCACTGAAAAGCAGCCTAGCCAGTTGCACCAGCCGCAGCAATGTGGTTTACCCCCTGATCAGTGTTGGTGTGTTTTTCAACCAGCAATGTGACTAGGGTTGAATATTCTTTGCAAATATTTCTTCAGGAAAGTAAATCACTTTTCTCCCGGGTAACCAGTATGTCCCACCAAAACCGCAAGTGCCATTCTAAAGCATTATAAAGCATATGAATATGTCTGGATTTGATTAGAGCGTTGATCAGCATAAAAATTCAAGCCTGATGCTACCTGAGCCTGATGAGTCATATATTAAATACATGCTATGAACCCAAGCCCCAAAAAAAGCCCAAATCATAGTGCCGTTATCCAATACAGCATATATAATATACTGTATAAGCAACCACAAATTACGCATGAAAGAAAAACATAAAAGTCCATAGATGTAGCTATCCTCTTTTAGGAAATAAATTAAACAAGCTCCAATAGGCTAATCTTTTTGAATGGGGAGTGTATTACTGTATTGTATTATATGACATGAATTACGCACCTCGTTCAAACCATGAAGCTGGGAGAGAACATGGGACGCTGGTGCAGGACTTGTGTCCTACAAAGTTACAATGATAGGCGAGCAAATCTGACTTTCATTTTGAAAGATAATAGGAGTATAATTAGTCTGAAGCATATATCTTTCACAATATTTCCCCTAAAGTTGTGAAACGTGCATATTAGCCTCCTGTTACATTTCTTCCTTGCTTTCAACATTAGGACTAGAATATAGGATTAGAATAATGTAGACAGCTTTCACTTTTCTTCACGAAGATTGAATGGTTATGGGTGACTGGTCTGAATAAATAACTGCTAGTCTACTGCCATCGCGTGTTCTTTCCTAATTCAAACGTCCCGTGAGTTGAATTGGCTGCTGTATTTTAACATCAGCAAACAAGAGCTGGCATCCCTCTTCATCATTGTAATGACATGCTTGAGTAATATGGGACTAGAATAAGATGTAGATGATATTCACTTCTCTCCATGAAGATTGAATGGTTATGGGTGACTGGTCTGAATAAATAACTGCTATAGCCTACCGCCATCACACGTTCTCTCTTCTTTCAAACTCGCATCCCTCTTTGAAAAGTCTTTGCCTTCAATTAGTCGGGGCATGGACCCTTCTTGAAACAAACCGGTACCCCTGGCACCTACTACCATACCCTGTTCAAAGGCACTTACATATTTTATCTCGGCCATTCACCCTATGAATGGCACACATACACAATCAATGTCTCAATTGTCTCTAAGCTTAAAAATCCTTATTTAACCTGTCTCCTCCCCTTCATATACACTGATTTGAAGTGGATTTAACATAGGAAATCAATAAGGGATCATAGCTTTCACCTGGATTCACCTGGTCAGTCTGTCATGAAAAAAGAAAGTGTTTTTAATTTTGTATACTCTGTGTGTGTGTGTGTGTGTCTGTGTGTCTGTGTGTGTGTGTGTGTGTGTGTGTGTGTGTGTGTGTGTGTGTGTGTTTATATATACAGTTGAAGTCGGAAGTTTACATACACTTAGGTTGTGAATACAGGATTATTGTGAATCATCCTAAATTGTCCCTAACATATTTTACTCCCTCGCAACAGTTGTGGGATTCACACACTCATACACACTCAACCCCTTTCCTCCACAACAACCATAGACTAAGATTCTCAACAGTTGCAACATCCCAGAGCCCAACTCAAGAAAGGTCTTGATTTATGAATGCATATACAGTTGAAGTCGGAAGTTTACATACACTTTGTCATGACGTTGGCCTGGGGATAGGTTTATAACAGTCATAAATACCTCTTCCCCCCTTTTTCCTCTCTCTACCCTACTGATGTGACATTTGCAAACCCCTTGGTTAACATAGAGATTCTGGGAACATCAGAAGGTGGGGGGAAATTTACTATATTCTGGTAATCTGACCAATTGAACATATGCGGTGGTACTTAATGAATATGATGTCAGTTTGGTTGTCATCTGAGACATTCTCATCAATGATAAGATGACATAAACTCTACAGTGGAAAGTCTACACATCAGAGTTATCGGATTCACATGGAATTGTTGTTCAATTGAAATGTTTGAATATGAAATTATTCGTGATGGGATGAAATGTGATTTTAGCTTCTAAAATGTGAGATTTGGGTTTTCATAAGGTTAGGGCTCTGCTCAATCAGTGGCCCGCCCCTGTGAAGGGACAGGCCCTCCTCTCCCTTCCTATATAAAGCCTTGATGACATTATAACCTCCTGTTCCGAGGATGTGAGGACGACGGTCCGATGTAAGAATGGTTCAGATAATAACTACAGAACAAAGCCAACATCAGCGTGAGCTTTGGTTGCGAATGGTATGAACTTTGAACTCTTATTTACTACAGAAATGATACCTCCTAGCCGTTGAGTTAGCAACAGCAGCTGCAAATGAGGGTTAGGAAGGACCAGACAGAGTATCCCGTCTATCACACAATGATGTTACTACAACGTATCCAATTGACCACCAGAGACATTATTCAAAGGACTCGGTTTGGCAACACGGCCTTCCATCTACCACCAACCTACTGAAGCGCAGCTCAGAGTAAATATTTATTGCATTTTCCTTTTCCAAATGGCCGGTAATTTAGAATGCATAATATACTGTATTTACGATAGCACAGCTTCGCCCTTTGTTCCTCCGTCTTCCTGTTCTTTCACTCAAACCCAGCCCCTTTTCTTTTGTGTAACAAGCTGTCATATCTGTTCCGCCCGCTAGGGACGTTTTCCTTTATGACGTAATTTGTAATCAAGTTATGATTAATTATGTGTATGTAATTCTGTGTGATTAGTTAGGTATTTAGTAAATAAATAATTAAACCCAATTTTGTATTGCTGATTCAACTTGTTAGCCAGGGTTCGTGAAGATAACCAAAAATGTACAACTTTCAGATGAGACTGAATTAAGGTGACGATTAATATTGACTGCTATTGATGTAAAATATTACTAGGTCTTTAAGAGTTTATTCGGAAGATAACAGCTCTATAAATATTATTTTGTGGTGCCCCGACTCTCTAGTTAATTACATTTACATGATTAGCTCAATCAGGTAATATTAATTACGGAGAAATTATTTTATAGACTAGCATGTCATATCACTTAATCCGGCATAGCCAAAGACACAACAACTTAGCTTGGAGTCATTAAAACTCATTTTTCAACCACTCCACAAATTTCTTGTTAACCAACTATACTTTTGGCAAGTCGGTTAGGACATCTACTTTGTGCATGACACACGTATATTTTTCCAACAATTATTTACAGACAGATTATTTAATTTATAATTCACTGTATCACAATTCCAGTGGGTCAGAAGTTTACATACGCTAAGTTGACTGTGCCTTTAAACAGCTTGGAAAATTCCAGAAAATTATGTTATGGCTTTAGAAGCTTCTGATTTGGAAGTGTACCTGTGGATGTATTTCAAGGCATACCTTCAAACTCAGTGTCTCTTTGCTTGACATCATGGGAAAATCAAAAGAAATCAGCCAAGACCTCAGCAAAAAATGGTAAACCCCCACAAGTCTGGTTCATCCTTGGGAGCAATTTCCAAACGCCTGAAGGTACCACGTTCATCTGTACAAACAATAGTACACAAGTATAAACACCATTGGACTAGGCAGCTGTCATAGCACTCATGAAGGAGATGCGTTCTGTCTCCTAGAGATGAACGTACTTTGGTGCAAAATGTGCAAATCAATCCCAGAACAACACCAAAGTACCTTGTGAAGATGTTGGAGGAAACGGGTACAAAAGTATCTATTTCCACAGGTAAAAGAGTCCTAAATCGACATAACTTGAAAGTCCGCTCAGCAAGGAAGAAGCCACTGCTCCAAAACCGCCATAAAAAAGCCAGAATCAAAAGCCAGAATACGGTTTGCAACTGCACATGGGGACAAAGATTGTACTTTTTGGAGAAATGTCCTCTGGTCTGATGAAACAAAAATAGAACGGTTTGGCCATAATCACCATCATTATGTCTTGCTTCCATTCGTGCACTGATGTTGGACGATAGGCCTGGCTCGCTGTTGGTGTTCCAATTCATCCTAAAGGTGTTCGATGGAGTTGAGTTCAGGGCTATGTGCAGGCCAGTCAAGTTCTTCCACACCGATCTCAACAAACCTTTTCTTATGGACCTCGCTTTGTGCATGAGGGCATTGTCATGCTAAAATGGGAAAGGGCATTCACCAAACTGTTGCCACAAAGTTGGAAACGCAGAATCGTCCAGAATGTCATTGTATGCTGTAGCGTTAACATTTCCCTTCACTGGAACTAAGGGGCTTAGATCGAACAATGAAAAACAGCCCCAGACCATTATTCCTCCTCCACCAAACTTTACAGCTGGCACTATGCATTAGGGCAGGTAGCGTTCTTCTGACATTCGCCAAACCCGGATTCATCCCGTCGGACTGCCAGATGGTGAAACGTGATTCATCACTCCAGAGAACTCGTTTCCACTGCTCCAGAGTCCAATGGTGGTGAGCTTTACACCACTCCAGCCGACGTTTAGCATTGCACATTGTGATCTTAGGCTTGTGTGTAGCTGCTTGGCCATGGAAACCCATTTCATTAAGCTTCCGACAAACAGTTATTGTGCTGATGTTGCTTCCAGAGGCAGTTTGAAACTCGTAGACAGTGTTGCACGCGAGGACAGAGGCCAATGGTGACTTTAAAACAGTTTGTTTAATGGCTATGATAGAATGGATCAAGAACATTGTAGTTACGCCACAAAACGAACCTAATTGACAGAGTGGAAAGAAGGAAGTCTGTGCAGAATAAAAAATATTCCAAAACAATCATCCTGTTTGCAACAAGGCACTAAAGTAATACTGCAAAAGCTTTGTATTCAGGAGAAAAAGTTAATTGCTTTGCCAAAGTGTTATGTTTTGGGCAAATCCAATACAACACATTACTGAGTACCACTCTCCATATTTTTAAGCATAGTGGTGGCTGCATCATGTTATGGGTATGCTTGACATTGTTAAGGGCTGGGGAGTTTTGCAAGATAAAAAAATTTATGGAATGGAGCCAAGCACAGGCAAAATCTGGTTCAGTTTGCTTTTCACCAGACACTGGGAGATTAATTCACATTTCAGCTGGAGAATAACCTAAAACATACGGCCAAATCTACACTGGATGTACTTACCAAGAAGACAGTGAATGTTGGCCGAGTTTCAGTTTTGACTTATATCTACTTGTAAATCTATGGCAAGACCTGAAAAATGGTTGTCTAGCAATGATCAACAACCAATTTTGAAAATAATAATGGGCAAATGTTGCACAATCCAGGTGTGGAAAGCTCTTAGAGACTTACCCAGAAAGACACAACTGCCAAAGGTGCTTCTACAAAGTATTGACTCAGGGGTGTGAATACTTATGTGACACAACAACATGTGGAAAATGTTAAGGGGTATATGAACACTTTCTGAAGTGTGTGTGTGTCTCAATCTTGAGCAGAATTATCTATTTTGGATGCAATTGGATTGATGGAGCGAGAGAAAGATGGCGAGAGAGGGCTTGCTTATGCACTGATTTTAAAGCAACGATATTCGAGTGATGGGCTGTTTTAAATCTCTGCAGCTGCAATAAAAAAAAAAACATCTTTATAATAACATTATAAAGTGAAACCTGAAAGGCAGATGGCGGTGTGTAAATTAGACTCGCATTCAGTCATTTATATTACAGTAACATAGGCTATGCTGCAGCAAATGTAGGCCTACCTGTCTGTCTCAGGAGAAAAAGTTACCATGATGAGATGCATGCATTGTAAACTGCGCTTCTACTGTGATGCGCTGTCTGTCCCCACCCTGAGCGTTGATAATTAATCATGCAGAGAGGTGGCCATAGAGAATCCAGATTTAGACATCACGTATAATTTAACAGTTCCATTTCGCATTGATTAGAAATCATTTATAATAATTTGCCGGATTCTCGCAGTTATTTATCCCGGAAAAAGGGAGTGGGTTTGTTTTCATGTGAATATCTATCTGTACAGTATCATGGAATTCTTTCTCTTGACTAATTTAGACTTTTCTCTTTCTTTCTGATGAATCACCTGTGGCCCTGGTCTCACCTCTCACAGGTTGCAATCCTTTCTACTTCACTTTCTGCACTATTAGTTCCTGAATGTGTGTGTTATCATTGTGTGTCTGTAAGGATACCGTGCGCTCTAGCCACACCGGCACGCTCTCGCCAGGGGGCCGCGCTCATATGGTCCCCACGAGGGGAGTCTTGTGGAGAAGGAGTGCAGAGTGCACATGGGATCAGGTTCTCAATGGGGGGCTGTGGCTCAGCAGCTTTTGCGGTAGCAGCTACCCACAAACCCCTTCAGCCATTAAGGAAGCAAGGATAAGTGCATTCACCCATTATCACTGACATCAGCGATAATATAGGAGGTTTTTACTTGGTTATATTTAGAGGGTACTTTTTGATGGCAGTCAAGGACCAGCTAACTAAGATAGCCTTATACTGAGTATTTAGAAAGAAAGGGGCCTATTTATTTGGTGGAGGTATGCCTGCTAGCCTGCTGGCTATGGCTAATCTGACAGATGGTGCATCAATCATGGTGGAATACTGCAATGATGTCATGACTCACAAGTTATCTTTGCCCTTTTCACTTATTCACTAGATAACAAAGGACCTTTAATTTATACACTCTCTTTTGCAAGAGAGTTGGAAAGCTGCAGGGTCAACTACATATGAATGTTCCGTAATGTTGTGCCCTACTGACCGAGCCCAGATAACACGTAATAGGTCTATTGCCTGTAACTTTATTGCCCCACTTGATAACTGAAGTACAGTATTACAAAACCCCAAGCACTAATGTAAATTGGCATACTTAAATTTTTTTTTTTGTAATTTAAATGTTTTTTTTATTGAATATCCGAAACATACAATATACTTGCAGTGAAGCCGCTCAACAACTACATCATACCAGTCATCCAACAAACTCGCATTCAGAGCGACACACAGAAGCATCCAGGGTCAATGCCCTGCTCAAGGGCACGTTGACAGACCTCCCACCAGGCCAAAAAACATGAACCCGAACCCTCCAAGATCCCCCCCACAGTTCCACAATAGCTGTCCCTCAACCATTTGAGCCCCCCCCCCCCCAAGAAGAAAAATAAAAAATACAATTAAGTCCATTCTCCACCCCCAAGAACACCCCAATGCACCAACAACCAAGATAATGAACTAAAGAGAAAAAATAAATACAGAAGAAAACAGCAAACAAGAACGCAAAAAAATAATACTAATACATAATACTAATGTCTCAACTGGCCAATTGCCAGGGAAAATGCAGAGCGCCAGATTTAAATAAAATACTATAAAATTCAAACTTTCATTAAATCACACGTGAGATACTCAATTAAAGCTACACTCGTTGTGAATCCAGCCAACATTTCAGATTTTAAAAATGCTTTTTGGCGAAAGCATAAGAAGCTATTATCTGATAGCCTGCACCATCTGCACCAGTAGTAAACAAAGGAGGTAGCATATTTCAACCCTGCAGGCGCTACACAAATAAAATATAAAACATGCATTACCTTTGACAAGCTTCTTTTGTTGGCACTCCAATATGTCCCATAAACATCACAATTGGTCCGTTTGTTCGATTAATTCCGTCCATATATATCGAAAATGTCCATTTATAAAGCGTGTTTGATCCAGAAAAAAACAGCTTACAAAAAACGCAACGTCACTACAAAATATTTCAAAAGTTGCCTATAAACTTTGCCAAAATATTTCAAACTACTTTTGTAATACAACTTTAGGTATTTTTAAACGTTAATAATCGATCAAATTGTAGACGGGGCAATCTGTATTCAATACAGGAAAGAAAACAAACCAGTGCTGCTTTTCACGTCTTGCGCAACTCACAAAAGTGTCCCCAGTTCCTAGTTGGCCTGCTTCTTCATTGCACAAAGGAATAACCTCAACCAAATTCCAAACACTGGTGACTTCCAGTGGAAGCGGTAGGAACTGAAAACAGGTTCCTATGAAATATCCCTTAGCAAAGACAATTCAGGTAACAGAGAGGAGAAAAAAACAAAACAAATTCTGAACAGTTAGTCCTCAGGGTTTTGCCTGCTACATAAGTTCTGTTATACTCACAGACATGATTCAAACAGTTTTAGAAACTTCAGAGTGTTTTCTATCCAAATCTATGAATAATATATCTTATATTCTTGGCATGAGTAGCAGGAAGTTGAAATTGGGCATGCTATTTATCCAAAAGTGAAAATTCTGCTCCCTAGCCCCAAGAGGTTAAAACAAAGCACATCAATGACAACTAAAATCATGACAGCAATGCCAATTGTATATGTTTGTGTGCATGTCTGGCACTATTACATGTACATGTGTGTTCTTGTTTATGTTGATTTGAATGAGAGTGTGTGTATATGCATGTGTACAAACACCTGCACGGCATCAGCCTCAGGCAAACCAGCATTAGTTGTACAAACACTGCCCCTCAGTGTCATTCAAACATACTTTTTATTATGTTTTATTTTTATTTTTTGTTGACTTTAATCTTTGACCATAATTCTATCTCCTGCACAGCAACTCCACTCCCACTTGTCTCCAATTCCACATCCCAACCCTCAGCTTCCCTCAGCCCATCCCATCTATCTCTGCTGGCCACCCACTTCGGGTTTCTACGCAACACATATCTTTCAACTATGCTGTGATGTTTAATGTACAATTTCAATCTATCTAATCGAATATAATCCACAGATTGCGAGTTGAAGATAAATACTTTTACAAAGAGTATTAGTGTATTACTAAATGCTATGCATTTTCAGCCATTCCTGAACCTGAGACCGAAACAGGCTACTTGAGGGCAATGCCAAAATAAATGGTCTATTGATTCTGTATCCTCACATCAAAATCTGCAGAACTTCGATGATTTTATGCCCCAAATATTCAATATTTTGTTGGTGGCATGAGTTCTATATAATAATTTTAGCTGAAAAGCACAAAGTCTTGAATCTTGCGTTGTTTTATACTGTATATCAACTCATACACCCTGTAACATGGAATCGGTACATCAAAAATCTCTTCCCAACTATTTTGCAATCTGTATGGCACAGTTGTCAACATCCTGGTCCTCAAATGAAACTGGTATGCTTTCCTATTTATACTATTTTTATTCCTCCACCAGTTTTGATACTTTATATTGGGCGAGCAGACAGACCAGTTCCCTACCTCCTCCCGCTGCCACCTGCCTCCTCCATTTTTGGGGTAATGCTGTAATCAATTGGTTGTGCTCTTCTTGAGCAGACCTTCCCGTACAATTCTGATAACTCCATGAAGGACAAAACTCTACCATTCCAATTTACAATATAATTTAAGAACAAAATACTCTTTTAATTGGCATACTAGTTTCCTGATGCTTCTCTGTAGATAAAGTCTGTTCAATCCAAATTTGCTGACTGTAGTTCATATTGAAGAAGTGTCGTAAACTGTGTATGTAGTCGTCAAATATGATGTCTGTGTATCTAGACCCCTGATCCTTTTGTCTAAGGCAATTAGAAAATGTAATTGAGCAATTAACAGCACAAGGGATTAACATAACTATTGTACAATGAAGCTCATTGCTTGGAATTGTTTTAGCACTCTGTGTGTGTGTCTGTGTTTGAGTGTGTGTGTGTGGTCAATTTGGATCAGAAACATGGCGACAGGTTGGGTAAACTGCGTTCATGTGAGCCCGGAGAGTTTGGCTACTTATTCCTATCGGATCTCAGAATTCCTGCCTAATCCCACATTGGGGAGGTGAAGAGCGGATTAGGCAACAGGAAATATCCTTCAAAAGGCCTATTCCCGCTGCTTTTCCGAGCCCTCGCAATCAGATTCCCGGGGTGTGTCTCTCCATCCTCTTGGCTCGTTGTTTTTAGGGAGAAACGGGAGGGATGCCCCACGCGAAGGCACACCCGCAAACATACACATTTAAATGCGCACACACACACACTTTTTTTGCGTACACAAATTCACATGCATACTCACTTGCATGCACCCACACATCCTTGCACACAAACTTACCCATGCACTCACATACAAGCATAGGCACAGACAGATGCATACACACCCATGATCACATACACACAAACACATGGATTTTGTGTTGTAGATACAGTGGGGCAAAAAAGTATTTAGTCTGCCACCAATTGTGCAAGTTCTCCCACTTAAAAAGATGAGAGAGGCCTGTAATTTTCATCATAGGTACACTTCAACTATGACAGACAAAATGAGAAAATAAAATCCAGAAAATCAGGATTGTAGGATTTTTAATGAATTTATTTGCAAATTATGGTGGAAAATAAGTATTGCACAATTGGTGGCTGACTAAATACTTTTTTGCCCCACTGTATGTGGTAGTGGAGTTGTGGCCCGAGGGCACACACTTAGTGTGTTGTGAAATCTGTTATGAATGTATTGTATTTTTTTTATTTTATTCATAAACTGCCTTAATATTGCTGGACCTCAGGACCTGGACCTTGCTGGGCCTGCCTTGGCAGCAGCTAATGGGGATCCTTAATAAATACAAATACAAACACAAGTGAATTGTGTTGAGGCCCTGTGATTCCTTGAGTTCAGAGAATGCAAAAGCTTCATTAGTAGATCATTTGGTGATCAATGACACTGTAAACTACTTCGTATGTGCAAACTGTACATACTTAGTTGGGCTTATCCAACTAAACAAGATCTCAGTTTAAACTTAACTTTATTGTACAGGGAGTGGTGTCTCTAGGAATCATTTGAAGCTTCAGTCTTTGAGATAAGTTGGCTGGGTGAGGTTCTGAGGACTTTTCTACAGTACCCAAGCCAAGGTAGAGGACATTGATCCTCTGACGAGAACACAATGAGAAAGTCGATAAATATCGGGCTGGGTTATCCAGTGGCTATGCAGGGAGGAAATCACTTCACATGGGACACAGCTATATTTCCCTGCTAGAGGTTTCCCCACCGAAGGAGGTTGTGTGTGTCTTCATAGGTGAGTGTCCGTTCATGAGTGTACTTGTGCACATGCCCATACATATCCTCCTCATTTCTCACACCTCCAAAAGCCCAGTCTCCGTCCGATTAATCTTGAGCCGCTCGACAAGCCCTATCAAGCTATCTCAATAAGAGATTTACTCCTATCTAGGTGATACTATTCTAGTGCTGAGGGTATTATTTTAAAATTATTTTACTTTGACTCTTTTCTCCCCCAATTTTGTGGTATCCAATTGGTAGTTACAGTATTGTCTCATTGCTGCAACTTCCGTACGGACTTGGGAGAGGCGAAGGTCGAGAGCCGTGCGTCCTCTGAAACACGACCCTGCCAAGCCGCACTGCTTCTTGACACAGCGCCCGCTTAACCCGTAAGCCAGCCGCACCAATGTGTTGGAGGCACAGCTAGCACTGCGATGCAGTTCCTTAGACCACTGTGCCACTCGGCAGGTCCCTGATTAGTGCTTTTTGAGATCAGTTTCAGTTCGATTATCAATTTTAGGTTTCGATTATTATTATTTTTTACATTAAATGCATCATTAGATAATGACAACATAATTTTAGAGCTTTTTAATGGAAATTCCAAAGTCACAAATAGTGAACATTCAATTCCATTGTCTCGTCCACATTGGGTAGACATCAATATAAAAATAGGAAATTACTATGAAATTATAAAATATTTCAGATGTGTGTGTATATCATTTTTTTAAACATTTTTATTTGATAACTTTATTATTTTTCATTACTTAAAGCCTCATCTCATCTCTGACCAAGCAGTGGCAGCCAGCCAGCCAGGCCTTCTGTTATCTCTGTCACTGCTCCCCATACTATACTGTCTTTAGCCATCCAATTTAGCTAGGCTAGCCTTCCTAAGTATGCTACAGAGCTGTCTGACAAAATCATCTTACTAGTTCTTCAAAGTAGATAAGACATACTTTTACAAAAAAAAATTATATCATCCTTGTCGTTGTGTACATTCCTCTCTTATGCGTTCTTTGTGTATCTAACTGTCATGAGTAGATGTAATAGGTGGCAGGGAAGTCAGGCGCAGGAGAGTCAAATGGAGTGTAAAATGGAGTCTTTTAATAAAGTCCACGGAGTATGCTCCATAACACTAAATGTACATAAACATGGGTACAAGGACCCGACGCACACCTATACAACAATCACACTACACTGACAATAAAACAATCTCTGACAAAGACATGAGGGGAAACAGAGGGTTAAATACACAACAGGTAATGAATGGGATTGAAAACAGGTGTATGGGAAGACAAGACAAAACCAATGGAAAATGAAAAAAGGATCAATGATGGCTAGAAGACCGGTGACGTCGAACGCCGAGCACCGCCCGAACAAGGAGAGGCAACGACTTCGGCAGCAGTCGTGACAGTACCCCCCCCCTGACGCGCGGCTCCAGCTGCGCGTCGACACCGGCCTCGGGGACGACCCGGAAGGCGAGGTGCAGGGCGATCCGGATGGAGACGGTGGAATTCTGATAACATGGAAGGATCTAACACGTCCTCCACCGGAACCCAGCATCTCTCCTCCGGCCCGTACCCCTCCCAGTCCACGAGGTACTGAAGGCCCCTCGCCCGACGTCTCGAATCCAAAATGGATCGAACAGAGTACGCCGGAACCCCCTCGATGTCTAGAGGAGGCGGAGGAACATTACGCACTTCAGCCTCCTGGAGCGGGCCAGCCACCATCGGCCTGAGGAGAGACACATGGAACGAGGGGTTAATACGGTAATGAGTGGGTAGTTGTAACCTATAACATACCTCGTTCACTCTCCTCAGGACTTTAAACGGCCCCACAAACCGCGGACCCAGCTTCCGGCAGAGAAGGCGAAGGGGCAGGTTTCGGGTCGAGAGCCAGACCCTGTCCCCTGGTGCGAACACTGGGGCCTCACTGCGGCGACGGTCTGCGCCAATTTTCTGGCGCCTTATGGCACGCTGAAGGTGGACGTGGGCTGCCTCCCAGGTCTCCTCAGCGTGCCGAAACCAATTGTCCACCGCAGGGGCCTCGGTCTGGCTCTGATGCCAAGGAGCCAGAACCGGCTGATACCCTAATACACATTGAAAGGGAGTAAGGTTAGTGGAGGAGTGACGTAGCGAGTTCTGAGCCATCTCTGCCCAGGGCACGAACTTCGCCCACTCCCCCGGCCGATCCTGGCAATAAGACCGCAGAAACCTACCCACATCCTGGTTAACTCTCTCCACCTGCCCATTACTCTCGGGGTGAAAACCTGAGGTAAGACTAACCGAGATCCCCAGACGCACTCCTGAGATCCAATTTTGTGAAAAAACGTGCCCCGTGCATTAACTCAATAATCGTATTGATCAGAGGTAGCGGGTAACTATATTTCACTGTGATTTTATTAAGACCTCGATAATCAACGCACGGGCGTAAACCGCCATCCTTTTTTTTTACAAAAAAGAAACTCGAAGAGACGGGTGAAATGGATGGCTGAATGAACCCCTGATGCAGGGATTCAGAGATATATGTCTCCATAGCCTCCGTCTCCGCTTGCGACAGGGGATACACGTGACTCTTGGGATATGCAGCGTCTACCAGGAGATCTATCGCACAATCCCCCAGTCGATGGGGTGGTAATTGAGTCGCCTTCTTTTTACAGAAGGCGAGAGCCAAATCGGCATATTCGGGGGGAATGCGCACGGTGGAGACCTGGTCTGGACTTTCCACCGTAGTAGCACCAACGGAAACCCCTAAACACCTACCTGAGCATTCTCGCGACCACCCTGTGAGAGCCCTCTGTGGCCAAGAAACAGTGGGGTTATGACAAACTAACCAGGGTAGGCCTAGCACCACAGAATACGCAGGAGAATCAATAAGGAAAAGACTAATCTTCTCCTTGTGACCCTCCTGCGTTATCATACACAAAGGTGCGGTTACCTCCCTGATAAACCCTGACCCTAATGGTCGACTATCTAAGGCATGAATAGGGAAAGGCATATCCACAGGAACAATAGGGATCCCTAAACTATGAGCTAGACTTTTATTAATGAAATTTCCAGCCGCACCCGAATCTACTAGCGCCTTATACTGGGAATGCAGTGAAAAGTCAGGAAAAGAGACAGAGACAAACATTAGTGCAGCAGAGGGCTCTGGATGAGAATGGTGCCTACTCACCTGGGGTGACGCCAGAATGCCCTGCCTGCCCTCTCTATTCCCAGAGGAACCAACCCGGCACCGACCAGCAGTGTGCTCTCTGCGACCTTGAATGGTGCTCGAGCGGGAACCCCCTCCGGTCTCCCTGCGCACCATCCCTCCCAATTCCATAGGTTCGGGAGAGAGGGTGCGGGAGGATGGAACAACCAGACCCCGATCTAGACGTCCACGAGTAGCCAGCATGTTGTCCAGCCTGATGGACATGTCCACCAGCTGGTCGAAGGTGAGGGTGGTGTCTCTACAGGCCAGCTCCCGACGGACGTCCTCGCGTAGACTACAACGGTAATGGTCGATCAGGGCCCTGTCGCTCCATCCAGCGCCGGCAGCCAAGGTCCTAAACTCCAAGGCAAAATCCTGTGCACTCCTCGTCTCCTGCCTCAGATGATAGAGAAGCTCACCCGCTGCTTTGCCTTCAGGTGGGTGATCGAATACTATCCGGAATTGGCGGGTGAACTCCTCAAAATGGTCCAGCGCCGCAACCTCCCTACTACACACAGCGCTGGCCCATTCCAGGGCTTTCCCGGTGAGGCATGAGACGAGGGCGTAACTCTTCTCACGGTCAGATGGTACTGGGGAGGCCGTGGCTAGATACAAGTTCAGTTTAAGGAGGAAACCCTGGCAGCCGGCAGTATCTCCGTTGTATCCCGTAGGTAGGGATAAATGGATCCTCGATTCCGGAGAGGAAAAATCGTTCACGGGAGATTCCGGTTGTGGTGGTTGTGGCGCTGGAGAAACTCCCTGTCTCTCCCAGCGATCCATTTTCATGGCAATGTGATCCATGACGGAGCTGATAACGTCAATCTCCCTAGCTTGTTCCTGAACGCGTTCCTCCAGCTCCATGGGCATAGTGTCCTCTCCTGCTGACTTCATATATTTGGTCAGAGATTCTGTCATGAGTAGATGTAATAGGTGGCAGGGAAGTCAGGCGCAGGAGAGTCAAATGGAGTGTAAAATGGAGTCTTTTAATAAAGTCCACGGAGTATGCTCCATAACACTAAATGTACATAAACATGGGTACAAGGACCCGACGCACACCTATACAACAATCACACTACACTGACAATAAAACAATCTCTGACAAAGACATGAGGGGAAACAGAGGGTTAAATACACAACAGGTAATGAATGGGATTGAAAACAGGTGTATGGGAAGACAAGACAAAACCAATGGAAAATGAAAAAAGGATCAATGATGGCTAGAAGACCGGTGACGTCGAACGCCGAGCACCGCCCGAACAAGGAGAGGCAACGACTTCGGCAGCAGTCGTGACACTAACCTAACATAGCAGGCATAAAAGTGTATCCATCTCTATCCGAGCCGGAAAGAACAGACTTATGGTCATTGTAGTTCATTACCACGTTTCTGCGCAGAACTAGGTTGAACATTTGCTTCATGAAAACTGCAACTCCCTTCACAAAAAAAACCAACGGAAAGGGAATTCAAGTAAATAAACCGATGTAGGTCAATTAGTTGTTTAATAACCCCAGAAATGTTGTTGAATCAGTCAGCACTAGACTATTCTAACACTGTCTCGCCTGTGTCTATTCCTGGACTATACGGAGAGCCAAGTCATAACCTAGTGAGAAGCCCTTATCAGATCCATCCCATAGAGGCGTTCTCTCAGTCTCACCCCCATTCACCCTTATGGGGCTCAGCCTTATCTTTAGGACAGAGGTGCCAACCATACAGACTACTGGCCGGCTCTTTTTATGTGCCACGGGCAGATGGCAGATCGCATGGCAGTCGTTCCAGGTGGGTGAATGAATTTTCTATTATTTTTCTATTAAAAATATATTTTGTATGAAGTCTCCCCATGTGTTCCTCACGAGTTTGCTCAAATGTACCCAAGGGGCTGAATTGGTCAATTGATAAATTTCCAAGTACATAACTATAGAGAACATACAAAAATGCTATGGCAATAAAAAATGTACCTTTACACACTCCCAGGAATGTCATACATGATGGAGCATTAGCTTCCCAACATAAAAAGGTACTAACCTTGGAGGTACCAATTCCTACATTTGAATGAGTGGGGGGTGAAGGGCTTGACTGTGGTATCTTTGAAGTTGGCTCCCACAGGTCATCTGACTCTCTACCGCTATTGAGGATTTAAAAATCAGTTAGAACTCAAGTTTAGTATTACGTATTTTATTTCACCTTTATTTTGGCTGGGGGTGAGCACTGCTTCAATACATTAAATACACAAACCTTATCTATAAATGTATGCATGTATGTGTGCGTGTGTGTGAGTGAGTATAGGGAACACAATCACTATAACAAAATGTGGATAAATAGGCAATAAGACACAGACTATACTGATATATTGTATGCCTCATATTATATATATATAAACAACATATAAACAACTGGATTAGCATGAGAAGCAAAAATCGTATTTTACTTACTGATCTAAAAGTAACATTACCTTCTCCTTACAATCTTTCTTGCGTGCAGGACTCCTCATGCCCTCTCCTGTTAAATTTCTGCAATAATCTCATCCAAATGTGTATACTTGAAGTTCGATTTAGTGTTTATACTCTTAGTAGCCATGTCGTACTTTTTACGTTTTGAGAAAACTTTGTAGAAGAAAGGGAGCGCTGCGTAACGTAAGCTCCCCTGCGTCCTATGGATTTTCAATGGAGAATTAATCGCATTGCGCGCAGCCATAGGACAATGGGCGCTAGTCCTACAAAGGACCATCACATACGCATGTAAAGCCCAGCTCATTGGCTATCTAGCCAGCTATGTTTCAAAACGATAGGTGGTCCTTGGACCAAGAGACTGTCAATCAAGTGAACACTGCCCGACATAATGATGGCTGTCCTTTGTGGGCTAATTGACATGTTGTGTAGCCAATACGTAATGTAAAATTATGAAACAAAGTTTGGTTGCCTTCTAGAGTGTCTGAGGATTGCACCGAACTTGGCCGGATGAAACAATGTTTAGCCGGTTAGATTTCATTGATTGTTTTGTTGAAATAATCGGAAGTCATGCGAAACGCTGTGTACAACATGGATTGTGAGGGGTTATAAAAATAGATTTTATCAAACAAAACTACCCCCCAAAAAATTCTCTGGGACCCTCATGATGACAAATTAGATCAAGGTTACTGAATGTAAGTACATTATTTGCTGTCAGAGGTGAATGTATCAAACCAGCTGCCTTAAGTGTTTTGTTGTGCACTACCCTCAAACAATAGCATGGTATTCTTTCGCTGTAATAGCTACTGTAAATTGGACACTGCACTTAGATTAACAATCATTTAAGCTTTCTGACCATATAAGACATGTCTATGTCCCAGAAATGTGGCTTTTGTTTACAACGCCATTCTAGTCAAATATCGCATATTGAGCAGCAACTGTCCCTATTTCGGGACACTGATCCAGTAGTTAAGAGGCTCTAAAGCTGACATTTATAGGAAGCCCAAAGTAATGGAGCTTTCCAAATGTGGCATCTGCTCTATGGTCGGCTGCTCAGGGCTTATTCAATTTAAAACATGACTGGGAGCTCTGTTAAAGGCAGATATGGACATTTTTTAAAACAAAATATCTCGGATCAGCTGTTCAAGTTGAACACGAGGGTGACCTTTGACGACATTTTCAAAGGGATTTAAAGAGGTCTGGTGGCTATCCTAGTCGTACAATGAAAATGGGGAATTTGACACCTGTTTATTTCCATGTTATGATAAACTACTTAATGGATGACACACTGAGTTCGGAATACGAGGTTGTGATTTTATCACGTGCATTCATTGTTTATGTACTGTTCACTTTGAATCAGCCCCTCATGGACAGCGTAAAAAGATCGATTGACATGTTCAGTGCTGTGAGTAGTAGAGGTTTCTGCACATCTCGGAGCATTTTATCAATGTCAAAAAGTCGACAGAATAGTTGATCCTCGGTCCAAGATGACCAGCAGATAACATTTTCAATTAAAACGCATCCAAGTCTCTCACAAACCCTATCAGAAACCGCACAGGTCTCCTCACGTCACCACAACTTTTGCGGTGTTATGAACCTTGTTCCACCTTACATTCGTTGTTGTATTGGATTTTGTGGAGGTGGCACATCTTGTTGACAGGAAGACAAAGAATGCCGCAACGCAGGAAATGTCACGGTGTCCATGTGATGTGTGTTAGGGTGGAACGAGGGCCCCATTTGCTTTCGGTTCCTCCTGGAACCTGGCTAAATGCTACACATGCCAAGGCTGCCTTTTAACATTCCATTCCCCACCTCTGAGAAAGCATTGTGTGTGTTAGAAGGTTTCTATTTGTGTTTCTCTTCACGCCTACAGACAGATGTGGCCTGTCACACACACAGAGAGAAATAGGCAGACATACAGTGCATTTCGTAAGTATCCAGACCCCTTGACTTTTTCCACATTTTATTAATTTATAGCCTTTATTCTAAAATGTATTCAATTGTTGTTTGTTTTTCATCAATCTACACACAATACCCCATAATGACGAGGCAAAATCAGGTTATATATTTTTGCAAATGTATAAAAAAAAAAAATGCAAATATCACATTTACATAAGTATTCAGACCTTTTACTCATTACTTTGTTGCCACACCTTTGGCAGCGATTACAGCCTTGGGTATGATGCTAAAAGCTTGGCGGACCTGTATTTGAGGAGTGTCTCCCATTATTCTCTGCAGATCCTCAAGATCTGTCAAGTTGGATGGGGAGCGTCGCTGAACAGCTATTTTCAAGTCTATCCAGAGATGTTCGATCAGGTTCAAATCCGGACTCTGGCTGGGCCACTCAAGGACATTCAGAGTCTTGTCCCAAAGGCACTCCTGCGTTGTCTTGGCTGTGTGCTTAGGGTCATTGTCCTGTTGGAAGGTGAACCTTCGCCCGCAGTCTGGGGTCCTGAACACCCTGGAGCAGGTTTTCATCAAGGATCTCTCTTCACTTTGCTCCGTTCATCTTTCCCTTGATCGTGACTAGTCTCCCAGTCCCTGCCGCTAAAAAATACCCCCGTAACATGATGCTGCCACCACCATGCTTCACCATAGGGATGGTGCCAAGTTTCCTTCAGACATGATGCTTGGAATTCAGGCCAAAGAGTTTAATCTTGGTTTCATCAGACCAGAGAATCTTGTTTCTGAGAGTCCTTTAGGTGCCTTTTGGCGAACTCCAAGTGGGCTGTCATGTGCCTTTTTACTAAGAAGTGGCATTCGTCTGGCCACTCTACTATAAAGGCCTGATTGGTGGAGTGCTGCAGAGATGGTTGTCCTTCTGGAACTCTGGAGCTCTGTCAGAGTGACCGCTGCGTTCTTGGTCAGAGAACGCTTAGTTTTTGCTTAGTTTTTGCTCTGACATGCACTATCAACTGTGGGACCTTATATAGACAGGTGTGTGCCTTTCCAAATCATGTCCAGTCAATTGAATTTACCACAGGTGGACTCCAATCACGTTGTAGAAACATCTGAAGGATGATCAATGGAAACAGGATGCACCTGAGCTCAATTTCGATTCTCATAGCAAAGGGTCTGAATGCTTATGTAAATAAGGTATTTCTCTTTTTATATTTAAAACATTTCTAAATATCTGTTTTTCAAACTTGTCATTATGGGGTATTGTGTGTAGATTGATGAGAATTTAAAAAATATTGAATCCCTTTTAAAAATAAGGCTGTAATGTTAAGTTTTTATTTTTCCATGGTACATAATCAGACATATTTCAATATCTCACATTGTCAATAGATATGGCTTTCCTACCCCCTCCAGGTTTGGTGAATGGATCAACCAGACCCACCTTCAGGCACGGACTGAGAAGAATGACACTTACGTTCATGGTGTCTCACACACACCGACACATAAACAGGCTTTCAGTATCAGTACTGGGAGGTTTCTGATTGCCTCACTTCAACCATAAATTAGTCAGTTCCAGGAAACAGAGGAGCAATTAGGTCCACTCTACACGCTGTCCTAGGTCATCCTGTTACCTTTGAACCTCTGGGCCTTGCTTATAGAGATTTGTCAAGCTTGTTGGCATTCATGTCTCAGCTTAGGTACTGTAAGCCATCAGTGATTGCGAAAGTGAAGATCTCCATCTCAAATGCCAAAACAAGACAGACCATATCTATCTCATGCAGCCAGTGTAGATGGAGGGAGGATTATAGGGAGCTTTGTCTCTGGCTCAGCCATGTTTACAGGGAGATTGGAGTGTGTCTATGGGAAAGATGGGGGAAGGGATAGGGAGGGAACAGGAGGAAGGTAAGGGAGAGATGGATAGAGAGATGTCAAGGTGAGTGGGAGGGCAGAGACGGACAGAGAGGGAGGAGGAAAAGAAGCAGAGACCGGTAGGAGTCTCTGCGAGGAGGAAGAGAGAGAGTGTTGCATGTTTATGAAGTTTGCAGAGATAGAAGACACAACGTGGAGATTAACTGTCTCAAGCCGAAGGACGTTGACTGCAGGAGCATATTGCCACATATCTACCTATCTGTTTATATACACACACACACACACCGCCTACACAAACACACGCACTGCCTGAGATTGTTTTGGCCAACAATCTTATCTTAGCTTTGTCTGGAGTCTGGACAGAGAGCAAGTGCAGTGGCGATTGCAGGGTTGTTTTAGGGAGGAAGGTATGGGGTAACGTGTCCTGAATGGGAACGTATACTTTACTCGTTTTTTTACTTCCATGTGGACTTTTTGCTCAAATTGGCCCCCAAACCCACATCGAGAAAACGTGTTCAGTTGAAACCAGAAGAAAGCGGTTGTTACTGTGTGTTCTACACCCTGTTGGAGGGTGGGATAAATGTTCAACTGAAACCAATTGGGCACTTCAAGTGGTCACAACAGTGCGTTTTGTCTTGGCGGAATCCACTACACCTCCTAAGTAATGAGTTTGGGAAACAATATAACCGCTCTCCTCAGACCATTATAACTGAGATCTATTGTGAGTCTTTTGTGGAACTATTATGGATCATATGGCTCAGTAGGTTAGGTGCTAGCAGGGAGGGCAGTGAGTTAAATATTCCACACTATTTCACAAGAATAGTTCTGAATATATGTTACCATCATTTAGCAGGCACTTTTAAATGACCTATCGTGATGATTGTATTCCAGTGAGCATCAGTTCGTCTCTGTAATGTAGCCCAGAGCCCTATGTGTAGTCAGTGGTACAGATAGGTGGGGGTGTTTTTGTTGCGTGTGTGTGTGACTTTTTGTGCATCTGTGTGTGTGACTTTTTGTGCATCTGTGTGTGTGTTTGCATTGGCACCTGCACTGTCTGTTTATACAGGTGACTGCCGGGTGACAGTGAGGGGCTTTTTAGAAGGGTAATGGGATGCATCGGCAGGAGTTTGAGTAAATATCAACGCGTGGGTGTGAATATTCACTGAGGGCATACAGTTAACAGAAACACACACACACAGGGGGCTCTGGTTTCAATCTCGCATCTGCCACCATACTGTATCAGTACGGAGAGGGCCTGTCATGCCAAATAATGTTCCCCGGCCAAATAGTGTCCCCCTCTATGTCACAATGGGATTCAATAAACTATTAGGGTCCGTTGCTATATCGAACGACGTGATGACCTAATGATTAGAATTTTGGAGATCATTACAGCCTAAATGATGTTATTTTCATCATCGCTATGCAAACAAGGCTGATTTCCGTGACAATTTCGCTGTTTAAACACGTTTTCTTTTGAAAATAAAATTACTGCTAATAAAATGAACTACTTTTGTGTGCATTGTTAACATTAAATCCATGTCTTAAACGTTGCTATGTTTCAGAAATGGGAAAGAAAACGTGTAATCTGCTTGACAAGTTACTTACCTTACAGATCACGAAGTCAGCTGATTTCCACTCTGTTCATATGAAAATCCGTTTGATTCATACACTGGCTTGTCTGGCTGTCATGTTTTAGTTTAACCTGCCCTTCCCCTTATCTACACTGAAATAATACCATTTCAGTAGTCCTCTTATGCTTTAAAAAATATATATTTTGCTTAGCTCATTAGCACAACCTTATGGTTGAATATATATATATATATATATATATATATATATATATATATATATATATATATATATATATATATATATATATATATATATATATATATATGTATATATATATATATATATATATATGTGTGTGTGTGTGTCTATGGGAAAGATGTGTATATATATTGTAGGTCCTTGGATACAACAATGAATAATGTGGAACAAATAAATACCAGCAAAGGATACCTTACAACTTACAATAATGAACACCTTGTGAAACAGCTGTGAAAACCAACCTCGCAATATTTAAGATTTTTAATACATAAACGTTGATATTTTTTGGTGCAGTCATTTAATATATTTTCTGGGGGGTTTTGTACACTCGCATGGCAATCAGACTACAATACTGAGTTCTGGTGTGTGGAATATTGAGGAGGTGGTTGCTGTGTGGATAGGAGGTTGTTCTCAACAGACAGCCAGTTGGGAAGGGGGACTTGAAGAGGGTGACTTCAAAATCCAGGCACTGCTGTTCTCTTTGTTCTGAGTGTTTTGCAGTGCTAGTGTTTTTAGTTCATCTGTGTATCTCACACATTATGTGCCCAGTATGAGCAAGAACATTGCTTAGCAGATAACTTCAACATGACAATAACAGTAGCCGATGCAATGAAAAGGATGGTTGGTAATGGAGGACATCAGGTGGATCCACGTCTGGGTGTTGGACAGAACCCATAGGTCCTGGAGAACAGGAGCAGAGTTAAAGGGAACAGGGTAGGAGACAGACGTAAACAAGCAAACACACAGGTTACACTTTTCTGTGAGAATTTGATGGATTAGTGCAGTGTTATAAATGGGAGACATGTACTTTTCAACACTTTTGGAAGGCATAGCCTTCCTCAAGCTGGTCCCCTTCCGACTCAGAGCACAGAGAATTAGACTGATCTGAACTCACTGGTTCTGGTGGATGGGATACCTCCTGGGGACCATCGACTGTTGACAGTGGAACACTTCGGCGCTTCAAAATGGAACACTTACACAGAGAGCGGTGCAGGCCAATGCCAAATGTAGCTGGATTTATTTAGTCTTGATCTGGGAATTTGTGCTGCTGATAACGCAATGGGTATTGCTCATTCAAATCACAGGAGAGGTAAATTCATTTGAAGAGGTACATTTTTATAAGCTCGGCATTTTAGGCCTCCAGAGTGGTGTGTTGGTCAATTTCTTCAACAGATGATCAGGTCTATATAATTATTAAACGTGTGTGTGTGTGTGTATATATATATATATTAGTAGTAGAAAGGAAACACAGACTCTTTGTTTAAGTATTACAATTCTCCTTTAGTAAATAAATTGTAGGCAGAAGATGGTACAGAGTACAGTATATGATAGGTCTCCCCAGCTTCTGCATGGTGTCTAAGACATCTGGCCACTTATATAGCTCGAAAGCATGCTCGACCGAAATCCGACACTTCACCACAGACACAGGGTCACAACAAGGTGACAATCACAACAGGCGAGTCTTTAAGCATCTTCTGACAGGTGTGAATTCCATAAGGCCTGCGGTGGCTTTGCATTCTCAGAAAACCAGTCGTCTTCTCAGCCAGCCACGGTGGGACCCAGACAGGAAGAGTATGAGCGTAGGCGGTTTCCGCCTTCTGACAGTGTCTGCAGGGCACATCACTCAAAACAGGTTAACACACACGTCTCATAAGGATACTTCACAGTTTGTTAATAAGTTATTAACCCATTAGAAGGTATGGGGTCTACACCTAACACCTTCATGTGCAGCAGTCTACGGCACTGCAGCTCAGTGCTTGAGGCGTCACTACAGACCCTGGTTTGATCCCGGGCTGTATCACAACCGGCCGTGATCGAGAGTCCCAGAGGGCGGCGCACAATTGGCCCAGCGTCATCCGGGTTAGGTTAGGGTAGGGTTTGGCCGGGGTAGGCCTTCATTCTAAATAAGAATTTGTTCTTGTCTGACTTGCCTAGTTAAAATAACTACAATTTCTTGCTTTCTCGAATGTCAACCAAAGCCTAACATACTTTGTCTATTGGGCTTCACCGAAGTGTAGGGCGTCAGTGGTTGACCGTGCAGCTGCTCCAACTGGAGAAGATTGTTGGTTTCCACCAAGGTAACCCTAGTGTTAGGGAAACTAAAACTAGCTTCAATTTAAACTAACTAAAACTAGCTTCAATAGTTATTATCTGAGATTTTTATATTCACCTTAAGGGATGGTGACCACAACTAGAAGTGAAAGAGCAGCAAGGTTTTCCAGGTCTCAACTTGCTTTCGTCCTTCTTCCAAACCCAAGTCATTCGCCCGGTCTTAGCACTTGGTCCCCTTCTTGATTCTGCTCCGGTAGATCTCCTTCTGTTTATCCTGCGCCTTGTCCATGTTCAGTCTCACCTTGATTGATAACAGGAAGAAATGCAATTATATTTCATATTACAAATACATTTCTTACATATCTCTTGGAGGGCCAGAAAATAAATTAACAGCGGACAATAATCTTTACCTGGTCAAAAACCTCCCCATCCTTCTCACTCCGTGTCTGAAGGTGGGTCTGGTTGGTCCATTCACCAAACCTGGAGGGGGTAGGAAAGTCATATTTATTGACAATGTAAGATATTGAAATCTGTCTGATTGTGTGCCATGGAAAAACAAAAACAAATTGTAAAAAATAAATAAAACAAACCATTGGTGACACAATATAACCTATAACATCCGTATCTTGTTCCAGCGTTCATGACCTCAGTCACTCAAGATGACCTCAGGAGAACAGTGGGTGGCCTCGCTAGTCTCGTCCTTGATGGGTATCATACAAAACGAAAATCTATCTTTGGTTCCAAGCACCCTTTTTAATGGATTACAGAATGGAATTTAGGGTTAACCACATACTCTTCATTTACTGACCTTAATGGCTATTTCCTCCACCCACTCGGTAAAGTGATCGGTCACCGTCAGACACCAGCTGTTGCCATTGCTGGATTTCGTGGAGAGTCGGAGGTCCACCCCTGACATTTAAAGTGTTAGAGAGAAGATCATTGTATTCTTACCCGTATCTGTGCCATACAGTATGCAAACTGTCATATTTGTAAGGATACTGACACACACACATTCTGTAATATTAAACTCTGCTGTGGTCAAATAAAGCAACCATTAAAAAACAACTTATTAGGGCAAGATTTGAATTGGGACACTTACCGATCATGTGCCACAGTGAAACAACTTTGATGGTGTCACATGTGCTCCCTCTCCGGCCTCGAGGTCACCAGGCTGCTCATTATGGCGCACACCTGTCACCATCGTTGTGCGCACCTGCGCATCATCAGACTCACCTCCCTGATTACCTTCCCTATATATGTCACTCTCTTTGATTCCCTGCCCCAGGCGTTTTTTGTTTCTGTTTCATGTCTGTGTGCTGTTAGCGTTTCTTGTTTTGTATTATGTTTATTTCATTGAAACACTCAATCCCATGAACTTGCTTCCCGACTCTCAGTGCACGTCGTTACAGATGGGCTTCACCTTCGGCGCCACAGTCTTGCCCTCTCACGTTTCTGGCAGGCTAGACAGGTTACTGACCTTTAAGCAGAAAATAACCCATGTAAACATTGTGTGCTCTCTGATATGACATTCATTGAAATCATAATCATTTCTGATGTAATAGAATGTGATTGATAAACAAAAAGTGATTTCACTTGCCCAGCTGTCCACCTCCTTGACAATTCCCAGTCAGAAGAAGCGTAAGGTTGATTTTGGTAGTCATGCGCTTTTACTCCGAAATGACCAGCATGCATCTCAGTCAGCACAGCCTCTTTCTCATCCTTAGTAAAAATCACCCTCCTGTGTAGCTGGCCATCTATCCCCGGAGGTACATATGATTGCCTAACAAGTTGGGAAGAGTTGTTGAAATACTCAAGTCTAAGTACATTTCCACTGCTGTCTTTCTCTCTCACTTTCATATTTTCTTTCTAACCCCCCCTACCCCCACCCCGTCTCTGTGTCAGTCTAGCGAAGAAACCTAGTTAATGGGAATTTGGAATTACCATAATTGCTTACACCTATCCATTTGATCGATCAGGTTTAACTTATAGCTAGAAACCTCAATATGACAGACATATAACTATATCAGTGGAGGCTGCTGAGAGGAGGATAGCTCATAATAATGGCTGGAATGGAGCGAATGGAATGATATCAACCACATACCATGTGTTTGATACCATTCCATGTACTCCATTCCAAGCATTATTATGAGCCATCCTCCCCTCAGCAGCCAGCACTGAACTATGTATAGCTAGCATCATGTAGATGACTAACTAGCTAGATGGAAAATTGTTGTTGAAAATGGTTGTGCATAGCTAAATCCGTCCAGTTATCTTATAGAACTGAACTGTTACCCTGAATTATGAATTTCTCTGAATGTTGCGCCTCTTGTCGAGATCAGTGGTGCCTTCATAGTACTTCACCTGGTTGGAAACGTTAAAGCTATAAGTACAGAAGCTAGCAACGTCAATCTAAAAACAGCTTAAATTATTTATTCATATTTAACAATAGTTTATCATATAAAGACACATATACGGTTAAGAACAAGTGTTCTCTTTCCAGTCTTTTCGGTCCTCTGAAGCAGCAGGTAGTCAGCAGGTTGTCACCGTCAAAAACACCATCCTTGGAGAGCAATTCTGAGGTAATAATTTTGCGAGGTGAAATAGAACTAGAACTGCCCGCGTCCTCCTGGCTTCCTTCGCGACCGCTACGAGGTAAAATAGAGCCAAGCAACCAGCATAGCAACGGACGCTTTGGTTCATTACGAAATCCGGTCAGAATGTTTCAAGTTCTAGCAACAGCCCTAGCAACAGATGCTAGAACTCACCGAAACTATTTGGCTGGGGGACACTATTTGGCATGACAGGGCCCCTTGACAAAGCAGCCATATAGTGGACCCTGTCAAAACATGGCATTGTGTCTGAAAAGTTTCTTTGACACACGCTGCTCGTGACATCAAACAAAGCAGATGTTATTGTTGTTTTCATTTTCTTCGTCCAATAAACTCCAGACACCGACAAACAAGCCTTGTCACCAGCAGTGGCAAGTCTTCTTGTCAGTCGGCAGCATTTATTTAATGGGGTTGCTAGGGGGGCCTTTTCTTCAAGACAGTTCACACCTACTCTCTCAGCCAATTTAGAAAATGCCTCAAACTCCTGAGGAGCCAATTAAAAGAGGGCGCTTATTATTATGGGTTGTGTTGGTTGGTGACAATTGTTTTGGGATGTTTTGGAAGCAGTGAGGCTTGAGGCTGTGGTGTGGGTGTGTGTGTGTGTGTGTGTGTGTCAAGAGAGGACATGACGATTTAGAACTCCAGGCTCACTTCGTTCTGGTTCTCTGACATCTTGGATTCACCTGTGGAAGATGCATCATGGTTTGTGGCAGGTTAATTTAAAGGTGCACGACCAGTTGTCTTCTTCATGGTTGTGAGTGCACATATGGACATTGTAAATGATGTATTTACAATGTAGACCGGGAACTTGACGTGCATGTCTGCCTGTAAATGTGCATTCGTTCAGTATGTCTTTAATGTACTGTAGAACATGAATGTCCTTTAAGTAACAACACATACACAGATTAAGTATCATGAGTAACTGTCATTCATTCACTAAATGCATGCATAAACATCTCCATATCCCTTTAAGAAACATCACAACGGCATTAAATATAGGCTTTCTGAGACAGACTCAAATCTCAGTGATAGTTTCCCCTCATCCCCTTTAATTCACTACAGGCCATAATCTCTGCTATAGTCTTGTATAGAGATTTACTAAAGCCTGATATATCCTCAGTCGTTTACCAGGAAGTAGACCTAAATCTTTCACAACATCATAATAGCCATAGGCAGTTGGAGTTAGTTATCGATAGGCTGATCTCAGGTCAGTTGTGCATTTGATCACTAATTTGTTAAGATTAGGATGTGGAAAGGGTGATCTTAGATCTGTGCATAAGGGCCAATTATACACGGAGATGATAATAGCAATGTAGTTGTGTATTTGTTAATGGGAGGGCTTAGAGGGTTGAGTTGCTAAGATGACACAATGTGGGAACTGGATTAGGGATTCACATTAGGTATCTCACGTTATGTCTTTTTGGGATTTCTATACCCATGATTTTCTATGTTATTCAGCTATTTTAACGACGAGGATCTTATGCGTACAGCCATTAGCCTATAACTCAACTGAAAATGGTAAAGACAAAGATCCTGTGGAAGTGAGTGTTAGGGTTGGCCGGACCAAGCACTTGCACAAAGAGCTCACAGAGCAGGTCACAGCTGATGTTTAGAGTGGCCAACTGAGCAGAGCTTTGTTTATTCATATCAGCTGAGTGCTAACTGTTATTCAAATACTCGTTGCTGAAATGTTAAATATGGCAGCGAGTTGGAGTGATGAAAGCTAATGGGATAGAGTTCTTTCTGTAGTATTACTGTCATCTGGCCAACAGATGTGGAACTACTGTAAGGGAAGTGTCCTTTTTCCTGTGGGTTTGCTGCCCATGCACATAGTTGCAGAGGTGAGAGGCTTTGGCTAGCCCACATAGTGTGCAGGAGCATTGGTTTAATGAGCTATGGATTTTAAATGTGGCTTATGGTAGCATTCAATGAACTATACGGTGAAACACTGAGGATAATTTGTTTTTTCATAGGATATAAATTGTTATGGACCATGAGTGTGTGTGTGCGTGTGTGTGAGCTGTAATATTATACTTGTATACACATTTGGTACACTGGCACGCACCAACTCTTTTAATACAATACTTTATTATGAGACTTGCTCCAATGTTCAGACATGGTATGCATGCCTACCCACACACAAATATTCACAATATCGCATGATACACAATGTCCCTCTTGTGAGTAGTGGTTACATCTGAAACCGTTCTCTGAGAATTAGACACACAATTTTCCAAAAGTCACAAAACCACCCATAGGGACACAATAATGTGCACACACACACACACACACACACACACGCACACACACAAACACTTAGCCAGCGCCCGTAGACATCTGTAATCCGTTTGATCCAATTAGCACATTCCATCAACAGCCATAGAGGGGAGGAGGGGGAGGGAGGGGGGTGGGGTGTTGTAGGGGCAACAACCACCTTGAGCAGTCGCTCCCGGCAACACAGAGGCACCCACGCCCACTCTGCCTCAGCAGTAGGTCTTCAATTAGTTCTGGCTGGCTGCTCTCTTGCTCTGTTTCTCTCACTCTCTCTGCCTCTCTCCCTCTTTCCTTCTATCCCTTCTTCTCTATCACTCTTCTTCCTCTTCATCTCCATTTCTCTGCACTCTTCCACCCCTCTCAATATTCTCTCCTTTCCTTACACTCGCTCTTATCTTTATCTTCCCTCTTTCTTCTCATGACATCTTTGTTCATTCTCTCTTCGCATCTTTTCAAATCCGTGTTTTTTCTTCTTCTCTCCTCTATTGGACTGCGGTGTATGAGAGTTATGGAGAGACAGGTGGCAACAAAAGAGCTATGAGACCTTGCTTTGTTCATCCCCTTATCACAATTTGCCCCGCAAATGGAGTTAATTGCTCAATCCTGATTGACATCTTGTTCAAGCCCTTACTGTTGGAATGCATCCACCTTTAAGTCTGCTCCAATGGAAGAAAAACAGGTATGCTTATAGGAGAAATGGATGGGCTGTGAGTGCCTGCCTGTCTGTCTGTCTCTGTGTCTATGTCAATGTCTGTGTGGTATTGACATAAAATATTTGCAGGTGACTATGGGGTGTGTGAACCACGGGGGGCACCTGAAATGGACGCTCTTTACACGGCTTTAACATACCTTTTAAAATTCCCCCTTTGCGCGCCTCAGAAGAAAAAAACATCCCTTTCCCTCCTTTTGAACACAACACTTCAAAGGCTGATAAAAGAAATCCTTCCAAAGTGTATCCACAATCTATGTTGAGCTAAATGTAAACGTTTGATTCTAAACGTGTCAGACTCAGTCGTGTCTGGCTTTTACATCACTTTGATCACAGTCTCGTTTCCCAGTAAGACACCATGGCATTGCTCTGTACTTAGATGGGAACACACACACACATAAAAAAAAAAATCACCCTTGTAGCGTACAACCCATGATGTTGTTTTCTTCCTATCAGATACTGTGGCGTTTCTTAGAAAAGGGTTGCAAATTCGGGAATAGGAGGCCCAAGGTGTACACTCAAACACTTTACAGCCACAAATTGTTGTTTATTTTCAATCCCTCTGCCACATACACTCCCGGAATCTGCCTCACAAAAAAATCAAGAGTAACCTCTCAATTCCATTGTGTCTCTGTTCTCCCGGCCATTGTTTGTTATCAGGCAATAAGCCATTCTGATTACCCAGCTGACGATAAAAAAAAAATCACAGTGAAAGCGCATCTCATCATCTTTGTCTCATCGCTACAGTATCTCCTGCGACGTCCCAAAATGGTAACACACAGACAAACAAGCCCGTGGTAAACAGAGGGGTCCATAGATGAACCCCTGTGGCATATCTTTGCTACATTGTGTATGAAAACAGGCTTTATTGATGTTGGTATATATAGGCATGTATTTTTAGTCTTCGACCCTTTAGAACTGGGGCAGAGAATATGAGGACTGACTCGTCATGAAGCCTGTATATTTTTTAAACAGAACAACAGCCTATGTGTGACATGCTGACCACACCGCTCGCGTCACATCTGCGTCTGTGTGGCCAGGCGCTGAAATAGAAATAGATTCTATTTGTGACGCTCAATGCGCTGCAAGTCCATCCTCTCCCATCTCCTTATTGGTTTTTAAGAGCATGTGCCATCTCCTCATTGGTGTTTAGGAGCATATACCCACGTGGGTGATTGAAAGTTGAACTGACGTCTACACGCCAGTCGGATGTCGTAATGCATCATAAAGTTGGTTGCCAACCGCCATATAAAGTCCAAAGAAGTAAAAAAGAAGCCTGAGGAAGGAGGAGAGATGTCGAGAAAGGAATTTGGTTTACCGTTTTATCTGTGGATTCATTGTTGGAGTAGAGGACCTTGTGCATTTCAGGTAAAATAACAACCCAATGTATATATCCCAGGACAAATTAGCTAGCAACAGCAAGCTAGCTAGCTAAATTACCATAAATGTTCAATGCTTTTTGACCTGCCCCCAAATGTAATATAATTGGTTCAGAGTTTGTTTTGATATTTCAACCTGCGTGTCCTGATCGTGTCTGGTGTGGGGGTACAGAATCAACATGTGCGTGAAGGCGCACGCAGGCGCTTGTCCGGTTTGGTCAGCATGTGAGTTGAAAAGTAGAAAAGCAAAACATTTATGTCGACAACATTTTTGCTCAAGCCCAACCCCTTGAATAACCCACCCACCATCGTTTCAACCACAAGACGACGCCTAAAAGCTCTGTAGGTTCATGGGAGGGTAAACCGTGCCCTTTCTGCTCTCCGCCTTTACTATGATTGTAATCCCCTCATTGACCCTAGCTGAGCACGACATCTGTTAAGATGAGGTTATAGTAGAAGTGCTCTGTGCAACGGGGGGGGGGGGGGGGGGGGGGCTCTGACGTGTGTGTGTGTGTGTGTGTGTCTGTGTGTGTGTCCGTGTCCTTCCAGTATGGCTGGTGGAGGGCGTATCGATCATTCCACCCGGTGTGCAGTGATGACTTTGATTTCTTATTACACCCTGTTAAGCAGAGGTCCCTCACCACCTGTTACCAAGGGCAACAAGCAAATGGCTTCAAGAGGGACTGAGATGCATCATCTCCATTGGACACACACACACACACACGGACACACACACACACACACATTCTCTCCCCTTTGAGTCCCATCCACAAAATATCAGCGGTATTGTATCATTAGAACTGTCTAGTGTAAAGTTGTAACATTCCTCCCATGATAAAATGCTCTCTGCCATGGTTTTGTGAGTCATTGGGATTGTTTATGGTTATTCCGCAAGGATGTTCAGCACTCTTCAGTCGGAACTAATGTCTTCTGTGACAGACTGGAAATGGCCTGATTGGTTGGGCGACAGGAAGAAGTGAATAATTGAATTTCTTAACAGGAAGTGAGGTCACACCCATTGATCACAAGTGACGGTTCCGACCTAACTGTCAGGCTGATGGATGAGAAATTACAGAAAAGATGACAAGAGACCGAACAGGCAGAGAGAGGAAAAAAGAGGGGAATAAAGTAGTGAAAGAATGAAAGAATAGACAGAACACTGGTGAGAAAGTGAGACGGGGAGAAAGTCAGGAGGCCTAATACAAACAGAAGGATTGGCGAGGAGGGCGTGCTTGAGAAAAAGGGATGGACATTTAGAGGGGAGTTGAGTGGAAAGGAAAAGAGAGGAGGAAGGAAGTGGAGGTTCATTAAGTCGGAGAAGGAGTGGAGTCAATGAATCATGGCCTAACGAGGATGAGCCTCATTACGACCCAGTGTTGCTACAGGGACGGATTGAGAAAAGGGAATCTGTTAAGGCAGGCTGGGATACTCGTTAGAACTCATTTATCATTGGTCACGTAATCATGTCTGCTAGCGTTCAGGCCCAATCTTCTTGAGGAGACATTTTTGTTCTTGAGGGACACATTGAGAGAAGTGTACCTGTGGTTTAAGTCCGATTGAAGAGAAGATGGGCTCGAAGATTAATGAGAAAATGGGCACCTCGGAACTAGGAACTCAAACTAGCGGGAAAGATAGGTGCTCATACACCCAGACAGGTCACTTCTGAACATTGGACTAATCCAGAGTACATTTTCTGGAGCACCCATTCGTCTTTGCACTCACTTTAGTGGAAGTCTGACAGACGCCATTTCAAATTTCTCTAAGGGCTCACTTGACGAAAACTTCTCCATCTTGTAGCCTTTTTAAAAATTATTATTCTGATGGTATACACAGCATCAAGCCCTATCATATCAAACTTGAAATGCGTTAATTAAATGGAGATGAACAAAACAGTTGAACAAAGACACTGTCATTACACACATTGCTATTATATTTTGTACTGATAGCTGATGAAAAATCTTGTATGGCTCAGTTTAGTCAGCTGGAGTGTGTCCAGAATCTACGCAAAGAGATGCTGTCTGTGTTGGGCTACGCCATCTCTTTGTGCTGATATGATTTGGCTTAAAAACCCAAGATCAGATGAACCCTCTCTGAACTCTCTGTAGTGACTTTGCAGCAAAGTATTAAACACGCACACACCTACACACACCTGTCACTGCATCAGCCAATTGTAAACCCATTCTAGGATTGCAGCCTCCTCAGAACTTTATTGTATGTAGATTGTCTTTGTCTTTCTATTTGCCCTCTTTCAGTTGAACTTTTCTTCAACTTCTCTGTCTCGTCTTATTTGTTCCAGTCTTTCTTGCAACCCAGGACTGTGTGAGTGTGTTTGCCTCAAAAAGCATCTTGCTTCAATCAGTTGAATCCAGTTCAGAATACAAATTAGTACTTGTATTTTAACAGCAACAGTTCCCACCTAGACTAGTTTTCAACAATATTTTTTTTACAGTGAGATGTACAATAGGCTTGATCATTTTTCATCTTCATCTATACTGTTAATAAGGGTTGCACATCAGTAACTAGCTAGCTTGCTTTGGTGAATGTTAGCTATTAGCTGTGTACAAGACAAGGGGATTGTTTGAAAGAGAAACTCACATCTACTACTATGAGAGTTAGTTAGTACTCCCTTATTTATGCTTATCATCACCTGTTATAAAATGACAACAATGCCTTGCTAGCTGACTTACTTTTCCACTGTGGAAGCACTGTTTCCTGAAGCACTGTTTCCCGAAGCATTCTGCCCTTTTCTGAAAGAACTCCCTGGGTTTACCATCGTGCTGTGGATGTTCGGTCAGGACGTGTCATTTTATTCATTTGTTTGCTTTGAGAGAATCATTACTAACATTCACCACTTCCCCACACAAAACACTTGGTGGGTGCTCCTCGTTAATTCTCAAAGTTTGTATGAAAGAGAGAGAAACTCATCCCCGTGTTTGTGTTTCATGACAATTGAACATGTGGCTAGCATGAGTCCATTTGATGACAGCGGTGAGTGATGGCGAGTGGGAAGGACAAGTCAGTGGCTGACAGCGCATCATCTGCTGCTGAACGACAGCGCTGCATCATGTGTCGCGGAGTGATCTTCAAGAACACTGCAGAAAAAAAGATCCGGTGAATTGCAAAGTACACGGGCATTTCCCTCTCGCGCAGCTGCCAAACTGAGCAGAGACCGCTGCGAAGCAGAGAGTGCAGATGCCCTTGGCCAAATCAATTCCAGTAATTCATGAAATATTATACATTTACTCTGACACGTCGCAACCCACCATTAACAGGTCCAAGTGGTTCGTGACCCATACTTTAAGAAAGGCTGCTTTAAGTCCATTGCGTAATTTTTTCTTATTTCCATTTTCTTTACCTCTGCATCAACTCATTGCTGCCTGCTCTTATTCTCTGCCTCTCTCCCGCTCTTCCTTTATTTATTGGTCTTTGTCTCAGCTCATGGAACAATCCAGATAGATTCACTCTAGGTGTGTTGTCCATGAGAGGTGGATGTCACAGGCACACCCTTTTACACAATCCCGCTCTCAGATTGGTGACCTATTGTAAAGGATTTTCTACTGCCTTGCCTAGAGTGAAACTGGGAATCAACAGGAAAAATTTCTCCATGACCCAAACGTTCCGTCTATGAGTACAGGCAGAATGCCTTTGGAATGGCTGGAGATATGACCAAGCAAGCTGCATTGATCTCTGTCTTAGCATGCCATTATTTCCTCCCAAAGTCAAACCACTCTCAATAAATCTCCAAAATACATCAGTGGAGTAATTCATTGGCCAAACACATTAAGCCATTGAAAGCACAGCTCTGGACAACTGCCCCGGGATAGCCAAACAACCAATTAATCCAGTAATCAAACAACAAGACAGATACTGTAGACAACTTGTTTAAGCATGCATCCAACACTCAATTAAGTTTTGACATGCTGTACTAAAAACCCATTGGCAGTGTAAAAAGATCATAAAGAGAACGCCATTATCGTTGGACAAGCGATATAAACAAAGGCATTTCTGAAATGAAAGGGCACCGGAACGAAGAAAGAGTGTGTACTTTGGGTGAAAGACTGATTGATAAATAAATGGTAGATCAACAGAAAGGCAACAACTAGGCTCGGTGTGAAATAATAAAAAATAAAAAAAATGGTATTACAAATCCTGACTCAGAGGAAGTCGAGCTGACGGACCGATTTGAGAATGGGAAAGGCAGCAAAGGGTGACATGGGCAAAACGCCCAAACAATGGCAGGTCATATCAGGATAAAACCTTCCAAAACATTGTTTTGTTGGAGAAAGCACAAGATAAAAAGCCAGTGACAGGATAATACAGCTGGATGCCGGATCATAACAATGGGGCCATTACAGGCCTGAGGGCTTAGAGCCTTTGGATTCGTCTCTTATTCGGCTTCCTATTGGCCAGGTGGTCTCTCTGGGTTGCCGTTGCTAGCAGGTTGCTACGGTAGCAGGTTTTCTCTGGACTCACCTCAGTGGTCATGTTTCCCTCTGGTAAAATTAGATTAGAGAGCCTCAGCCAGTCTCCTGTGGGTCTTCGTTGTGTGTTTAACTCTTGAGCTCACGCTCGTTAGTCAAGTTCAATTATAATTGGACCAAGACTTCCTTTAAAAAATCTGATTAGTAAAGGTTATTCAACAAAAAAGTTCCCTCCAGTAAAAAGTTAGTATGTCAAATCCAGGAAATAGGCTACTTTTAACATGGATTGTTTTTGTTTAATAGGGTCATCTAATAGCTCAGTAAGCAATTATGTTATTCTAATGATAGTTCTTTATCTTTTTTGGAATTAAAATAGCTAAATTTGCCGACAACCAGATTGTGGCATCATTTTATGATACAGATCTATTTACTTGGATGTCGTCAGTCAAACCTAATGCCACTGACCGCCATTCCCTACTAATAGTGGACCATGTTGAGGTCACCATTGAGGTTTTGACTGTCATCCACTCTTGGCTAGGGCTGTGCGATATGGCTAAAATATCATGTCACGGTATTTACCCCAAAAAATGACTGTATTTTATGTTTTTAAAAGTACAAATTCTAGTGTGTGACCATACAGTGACAACACATACATTCTAAGTGATTTCAATGGGTCTTTGTCCATTCTGATTATTTTATACTGTTCAATTCATCTTCAACCAAAAGTAATTTTTAGCCTTTTCTGCACTCACTTGAGATCATTTCCACACTGCCACGTAGGGCTGCACAGTATTGGCAAACAATCTAGGCCTTATTCTTAATCGAATGGTGCAATTTCAATTTGACTTGCGATTTAGAGAAAAACACTTGGGTGAACCATGGAATCATGGAAATATAACTATTATTTTAATAATAATAATTAATAATAGTGGGCACTTGAATAAGGTGTTTGACATGACAACGAAGGAAAATGCCAGGGAGGAGTTATTGTGTCAGGGTAGGAACCAAAGTGTTGTCTGTCCTAGAGGACCTTAGAATCTTTGACTACATTGAATGTTTTCTCTTAGCTACTTAATGTAGCTTACATATTCATGCTTCATGTACAGTATTCCTCTTTTTGATTTTGAAAATGCTGTTGCACAAACAACATGCTGATTTATGTCTACACCATCACTGGTATTATGAGTCTGTATAGCAAATTACGTTTGCTCTGACATTTATTAGCTAGTTAGCCAGTAGACTAGCGATTAGCATTAGTGGCTAACAAGATTTAGGCCCAACTTGCTAAGAAAAGACAAACCAGCTGTTTTCAGATGTAAGAAACACAAACTAACAGTGTAATTATAGAACGCTAGTGAATTTATATTAAGAAGCAAAGTGAAAACAGCATCGCTGTCATCAACATTGTTGCATGTCCTGCACTGACCATGCAGACTGAACGCAAGTGTCTCGTGGTAGAGGAACAACGAATGCGCTCCTTGAGTGACAGGGGGCGGGGCTAGGTCTGTTGAAAGCGGCATGGCGATAGCGAGAGCGGAGGGAGATGACTCAAGTAGCGAAGTAAAGTATAAAAATTTACATTAAACATGGTGCATCACATTTAATAAACCAAACATTCAAATACCGTTATTGAAGGTAAAAACCCAAACCAATCCGTGCATCAATACTGGTATATCGTAAAATACAGTATACCGCCCAGCCCTACTCTTGGCCTCCATTGCACCTCAAACAGATGGATTTGTTAATGTCTCCTGGTTATCTGTTTATCAAGATGTTTATATACTACATTAGCAGGCCCTCTCACTCCCACTCTGTCTCCTTAACCACAATCGCAAACCCTGGATTGGACAGTCAGAGGGGTGAAGCGAAAACAAGATGGGGCCGTTTTGTTGTGTGTTTATAAAAGTCAACGTTTCTGATTAAATGTTGTTCTTGTTATCACAGGACCTTGCTGAGGACCACTCTGCGGGGGTCCACCCCCACCTCCCTCTCTTCTTCCTGAACCATTGTGAACTTCAACGATAGTGACTGATTGGACACTGCATCTGCCAGTCTCAGCTGATTCTAGACTGTGAGTATCAACTAGTTTCTCTCCTATTGCAGGACATGGTTAGATTTCACTTTGAGCACTTCTGTTCTCAGCCTAGCCATTTTGATTTCATAATGCACTTTATTCGATCAGCAAAGTCCCAAAGCCAAAGTATTGTAATCACTCTATAGCAATGTCGATCACAACCGTGATGTAGTTACTGGCACAATATCTAAAGTGATAGTACTTGTATAAACTCTGGAGACATGGTTAGCTAAGTCCATTGTGTGTGGCCCTAACGATATTACTCGGATCTCTCTCAAAGTTGGCACTAGGGCTGGGAATTGCCTAGGGACCTCGCGATACAATATTACCACAATACTTAGGGGCCAATACGATATGTATTGCGATTCTCATGATTCTATATGTATTGCGATTTGATACTGTGATTTTATTGCGATTCGATGTTCCAAACATGTTGCTCACCATGTGTCTGCTGTGGAGGGAAAAGAGAGAGCCATGAGAAAATGAGTTTTTATCCGCCATGGGAAAAAAAGTGCTTAAAACAAATTGCCGCCCTTTTTAAAAAGATGGAGAACAAGCTATGAAAGAAAAATATTGGGAGCTTTGGTGCAACCAACTAGCGCACAAATAATATTGAGATTATTGTCAAAATGATACGATATATTGTAAAAAAAAAAATAATCCTGACATGTACCTATAGATTTTTTGCCCCACCATCACTAGTTTGCACACGCAAAGACGTGGCTGCCCAATGACACAGGCACACAAAGCAGCACACTTCAATGTCAGCTCTACTACTCCATTGCTCTCAACCTTCGTTAAGTCCGTTTGAGTGACTAGACGGCCTTGGTTAGCTAACGGGCTGTGGAGAGGTTATTTTTGCGGACAGATGGGTCTCTTCGCGGCTCTTGTCCTCCTATCAACCATGTTGGCAGAACCCTTTGTGTGGGTTTGAATGAGACTGCTGCACTTATAGGTGTGCCGTGGTCAGCTTTGTACAGGGAAAGTCGCCGAGAGTAAAGGTGAAAATAGACACGGTAACACTCAACAGAGTCATGGTAGACCATTCAGCGCCGGTGTGGGGAAACCTTGTTCGTTTTGGGCCAGAGTGTTGACGAGTTGTCAGCCATTGTGCCACAGCAATTAATTTTAGTCAGTATTTGGATAGAATGTTGGCTCACCTGAATTTTCAGCTGTGCTGACGCTAAATCAGGCCACTGGAAAAGCACGTGAGATTATTCTCAAATGTAATTGCAGGGCTAGCCTTTCCTCACTAACAACCAGTTGAGTGGTTAACATAGGGTCAGTTTTAAATAATGATGCACCGATATGGCATTTTTGGCCGATGCCGATATCCGATATTTTCCTTGCCAAAAAACCTGATACCGATAACTGATATTTAACATTTTAGCGGCTTCTTAAGCATTCTAGTACAGTTAAATAGTTAACACACACACACAGACGCAGCTGTCTAAGGCACTGCATCTCAGTGCAAGAGGCGACACTACAGTCCCTGGTTCAAATCCAGGCTGTACCACAACCGGCCGTGATTGGGAGTCCCATAGGACGGCGCGCAATTGGCCCAGCGTCGTCCGGGTTGTAAATAAGAATTTGTTCTTAACTGACTTGCCAAGTTAAATAAAGGTTACACACACACACACACACACACACACACACACACACACACACACACACACACACACACACACACACACACCACTGACCAAAAAGTTATTTTGTTGGCATTTACGTTTGTCCCCATTACCAGTAAAACATAATTCAAACCTATTTCTTTCACTTACTTGCTGTGCTGTTGCGCTGTTCATTTGTTCAGTCGTTTCATTCTCAACCAGGATTTCTATGGAACACCGTTTGGGTCTTTGCATGTCAAAAAAGATACACGTCAAATAACACTATTTGTCATGTCAAATAAGCTTGTTGACCAATCAGGACCTGAATATGACTGCACGTCACATAATAATTTAACGTTAAACTAGACATCGGGCCGATACCGATGTTGGCATTTTCTATCTAATATCAGCCAATTCCGATATGTTCACCGATTATATCGTGCATCCCTAGTTTTAAATCATTTGATAAATGGGGCATACCTTAAGCCAAAAGGGAGGACATTGGAATTATACTGACCCTGTGTAGAATGTCCACTTTGTACGTTCTGAATATTGTATTTGTTTGATTATGGGGTTTACACCTGTCCTCTACAAGGTTTTCAATCAGCTAAACCCTTGTCTTGTGACGAATGGATACTTTTGTAACTATGAATGTTTTCTTGCACCACTGCCACAGACACAGTTGGCTACCGGACATTTTAAAAGCAGCAAGAAAACAAATTAAACGTGCATTATCTAGCTAGCTCGTAATTAACAATATATTACAATATTGTAGAAGTGTTAAATAGCTAGCGTTAGCTCGTTAATTTGTAAAGAAGAACATGGCTAACTTAGCTAACGTTAACGTTGTTAGTTATGTTGGCTATAATGTCGTTACACGTTAGCTAGCTAATGTAGCTACTGTACGTAACTTACCAGTCGTATAGTCCCTCTACCACCTTCTCTACTATCATGGACAACACCTTCTACTCCAGCTGGTTCACATGAATGGTTTCTCAGCTCCCTTCTTAGCTGCCGACTTAATGTCGGACCACTATTTTTTACGGCGGAGTCACTGTCCCTTTCCATACCCCCGACGTCAAATACAGATTCTCCCATCCTCTCTTCTTGGTCACTGCAGTGACCCAGCAGTTTTCGAGTGTCCCCAACAGCAATATTTTTCCTGGCTGCTATTTCCTCCACCATCTCTTCAAGCTCTTGTTTGCTGAAGTTTTTATTGCGCTTTCCTTGGTAATCCATTTTTGTTTTTGATATAGCTAGTCTGATGGCAAAAAAAATAAATCTTGAGACATAAAGCAGATAAATAAATGTAATAAAATGTAAATATCAACACTTTATTATAGTGGGCCAAATCCTATCATCTCTGTCAAAAATACTTATTTATTGGTTTCAAGCTTGTCATTAATGTCAATGCCACATAAGAAGATATTTCCAAAGTTCTTAGGAAAGATATTTATGAAGTTCCTAAGAAAACAATGAATTCCTAAGAACATTTTGAGGAATTGCACTTACTATCTTATGAACTTCTTATTTTTTTCCTTAATAATGTTTTGTGAATCCAGCCCATGGTAAGCAGAGCTAACGCAAAATAGCAATGAGAAAAAGAGGAGGATGACTTAGTAGAAAAGGCTGAAGGAGAAGAAGAACGAGACTAGCGATAAAGGAGAAGAGAGCAGTCACGTTTTGGCTTCCGATGCAGGTGGCAAGATGACATCTCTGGTGATAACAGGCACTTAGCTCTCACACTCTAGCACCTGGAGCACTCCCATTATGCACTTCTACGTTGGCACAGAACAGCACTGGAGGTCAAAGTATTGATTCCCCAACAACCGGCTGTCCAGGGAGAGAGTAACCACAGAAACCCAGTTCTGGGATGTCCTCATCACGGGGCATGACACAACCTTTTTCTCAAAGTGACGCAGAAGGGGGACTGAGGCTCTCAACCACACTAACACACACCATGCATACATACATACACACAGAAATGCATACATCCACTTGCTCTGACACAAACACACACTGACACACACCAATCACTTGAAATCTTGCGAAAGTCTGACAGGGCTAGTTGTTAGGTGGCATCTCCACCAGGGAGCAGAGCCCAGAAAGAAAAGCACTTCTGTGATTCAAAGCCCTCTTGCTCGGTAATCACTCCCATGTCTCACTGTTGCCTTCAGCTCCCAGCAATTATCGCTGCGTCAGCCGGTCCAGCCGAGTGTTAGGGACACTAAAGACTGGTCTATTTTTAGAACAAATGAGGCCACAGCTTCTGTCCCTATCTGCTCACAGACACACGCTGACAAACTGTGAAAGGAGACTGATGAATGCGGAAAGTTATCGGAAAATGGACCAATCTATGGGCTCACACAAACACACACTTGCTGTACACAAAGAGATACACACACACTTTCTCACAAACGGTAAGGCTCAGAGACGTGCACTTTCAGGAAGGTTGCAGAATCAGTTGGGTGTCGGTCGTTTCAAGAGAATGAGGACGGTCAATCCTTTCTACCTATCTATGATAGCTCTACTATCACAGACAGTGTTTTATGGACTCGTGGTTAGAGGCTTGGCTGAGTACAGAAAGACAATGTCATCCTTTGTTGACAGAATTAATATGCCATAGATGAGACTGGTACAGTAGCTGGCTGCTCTGAGGAGGATCAATGTGTTTGGAACTGTCCTGGGATCAGAAGCCAGGGTTGTATAACATAACATTGCATGACATGCGTGGTGTTATAGGCTGTTCTGAGTACAAAGGCATCAAACGAAGTGGACCAAAGCAGCAGGCTCTAGGTCAAAATGAGAGGGGAGAAAGCAAAGTGACATGGGGAGAAGAGAAAAACAACAGAAGTACAGCCAAAAAGACTGGCGATTTGAGTTCAAGAGACATTGAGGAATGATCCGAATTTGAAAGATGGATGATTGAAGAGAGAGAAGCAGAAGAAATAGCATTGAGAGAGAGAGAGAGGGGGAGGTAGAAAAATGTCAGAGAATCCAAAAGTGGAAAAAAAGGGGATGGGGGGACCTGCTTTTCATCTCTCCCTGATGAGTGAGGGGCTATTTTTAAAACCCTTCATCTGTCTAATCATTCCTCGGAGTTCTGACGTTCATCTTTCGCCTCTTGTCTTTAGCGACCGTCACTCGTTGTTCGGCATCCTCGTTTCCATTGAGTTTCTCTCTTTCAAACAGTTTACTGACAGTCTCTTGCCCTCCCCTTTTTTATGTTTTCTCTCTGACAAGCGAAGAGGGGAACGACTGATGCGATGCAAAACGAGGTCCCCCGTTTATTTCCAAAATGGAATTATTTCTCTCTTCCCCAAACAAAGTTCATAAAATAGTCATGAAATGATATCTGAATCATAGTGACTTGGTCGTTTCTTGGGCCCTGCTCTCGCACTCTGTTCTTACATTTGCATGAAAGACACTTTAGAGTGTCTTTAGTGCGCCAAGGACATGGACGTTGATTAAGGAAGCTCCCCGCATCTCTCTGATTCAGAGGGGTTGGGTTAAATGCAGAAGACACATTTCGGTTGAATGCATTCCGTTGTGTAACTGACTAGGTATCCACATTTCCCTTCTAACTTGGCCCTCTTGAGGGCAACTGGCTTCAAATATTTAATTAATATAATGTCAAAACCCCCCTCGCCTCCTTCCTCCAGGCAACGTTGGCTCTTTCTTTCTTTCTTTCCGCTAGCTATTTGTCTGATGCAGCCCTCCCTGGTCCCCAAAGTGGTTCTGCTTGGCGACTTTGGAGTCGCCTGTGGAAATTCCACAGATGTCAGCCAAGAGAGAAGAGAAGGGCAGAAATAGAGTTTAGGAGGGGCAACGGAATGAGACGCTAAGACCATAAATTGTGTTTCCAAGAGAGGCCCGATAACAGAGGGCTAATGTTACCACGCCACCTCCCTTCTCACTGTACCCTATTGCCCAAAAGGCTACACCCTCCGGTGCCGAAGAAATATGAATGGGAGTCAATGACTGATATGAATGGCATTGTGTTGGACACAGGTGGACATGCGCGCGCACACACAAACACATACGCTTGCACACAGACACACATACGCATGCACTCAGAAACACACACACAGCCAATGGATCCCCCACCCTTCATGAGCGATGCCTCTGCAGCTCTCTACTGCACACAGAGTAATGAGATCTTCGGGCCTGTGGAGCCCAGTGCATTTATCACATGCTCACACTTAATGGTCCCTCTGCCACGGCTTTAACGCCACGCCTGCTACAAACAGGACTGTTTATCTCCACCGTCTCTCTGCAGCTGTGTGTATGTGTGTGGTTGGGAGTGTACTGTCTTCATTGTTGATGATCACTCTCTCTCTTTCTCATGTGGTCTCTCTCCAATGCACTCCTCTTTCTTTCTATCCTGATGTCATCCATCTCTATCTCTCCATCCCTCCTTTCTCTCCCATTTTCTCTTTTCTACGAGAGAAGGTTCTTTTGGTGTTTGTCCTTCAGCGTGACACCAAGCACACGCAGTGAAAGATGGCTGCTGGATTAGCTGTCATGATGAAAGCTTATCCCAGTTTTTCTCTCACGGTCCAGTGCCGTGTTTCAAGGCACTCTCTATTTTAGAGTGAACACATTATTTCCCTCTCTCTTTCTCTCTTTTTCCTTCTCACACACACACTTTCTTTCAAATTCAAATAATTTTATTTGCATGAGAAACATTGCATAAATATTGCCAAAGCTTCAATGTATACAATATTTTAAAAAAAGAAAGTAAACACTTTCTCTCTCTGTGAAGGACTTTTAAGAGCAAGCATTCACAAAAAAAGTGCATTGCTTTGTTGTATATCAAGACAACTGAACTGATATGATTTGTGTTGTCTGTAGTCTCTACCAAATTCAAATCCATTTTAGGCCTATTGAGCCAGAGGAATGATCTTGCATTTTTTAATCAGGTTTAACTCTGATCAGCCCTTTTTACCTGGTTTTCCTCTCACCTAGAGACCATTCGTGATAAACAGTCTTATGCGTTTCGGGTTAACAACACGCCTTGCCAGTTGGTACCCTGTAAAGTCTGTAAGATGCCACAACAATGTAAGAGCAGACACAATGATGAAGTATTTCATCACAGCGGAGAGCGCTAGGAAGCGAGCAGGCGAGGCCGTTGCATTTTACGCTGCCTAGCGCCGTATTCAAAATGGAGGGCTTAAGAAGTGCACAGATAAATCCCATTGATTCATAGCGTGAATTTGCATAGACTGCGGTAAAATGGAAAAGCACTCGTACAAAGCGATCATTCTATTGTGTCATGAGGATATCGGGAAGCGGGGAGCTCTGCTTTGTACCTAACCCTCTCCTTTCTGCTTTACCTCTTTATCCTGGAGGGAAGGTAGTGCAGTCTGTACAGATGTTTAATGGCGCCTTTGAGATTCTCCAAAGCCTCTTTGTGAAAGTACATTACTACAGACTCAGCCATGGCTGGTCATTGATTCCTCCACCCCCCCTCCCTCCCCACACCATTCTGTTAGATCAGTGGTCAGGCCATTTCTCTATTTTAATGTGAGGCAAAAAGTGATTATCCATCTTTTGAAACAAAACGTGTTTTATGGGTTTCCCTGTTTCATCTCATGTTTTACTAGATTTGGTTTCAAGGCTATTTATTTCTACTTCTATGACATAACAGGCAAATGCCTCTGTTGCTGAGCACAAAAGCCTTGCGTTGTTAAGTGTGAAACACCAAACAAGCATGGCTGAGAAAGAGAAACTGAGAAAATATGCATTTATAATCGCTCCGTGTTTGTTCGAGCTTTAAGTGTTTATGGAAAAACAAGGATAACACAAGAGAGCGACAGAATGAGAGAAACAGACCCGTTGAGAAAGAGAAAGCGAGACCCGGGGAGAAAAACAAAACACACGCACAAGACAAAACACAGACATCACATTATCCTAAAATGATCCTGTGTGGACCTGGCGGTTTCAGGTGTGCGTGGTGGAGCTGACGTTGTGATGCTCAGAGGAAAACGCTAGCGCTCATCTTTTTAAAGGGCCTCCTAATGATCCCTGAAGGCTGCCTGGCTGGGTACTGGCCCTCTGTGGGGAGGAAATGGAGGAATTAGCACAAAAGGAGACGCCGCCCACCAAAGCCGCTGACCACTGGGATATTCCCAGGTCGTGCCAGGGTTCCGTGACAGATCTCGTTTCTGCCGCCAAAGCAGATACTTGGATTTTGGCAGGTGGGTGGCGACTGGCTAGGAGTAGATTGGCAGCTGACTTGCTTAGCGAAGGGGATAGCCATGTCCTACGGATCATCAGAGAACGGGAAAGAGCAGTGCAAGGCACACACACAGATGGAAATTACACACACATGGAGCTGAACACTGACATGTAACACACACACACACACAGATAGCGGCACCTTGCATCAATTCACACACAAAAACTGACCTATAGCAGTAGATAGGTACTTCAAGCTTCATTCATGAAGGTTACTCAAGTTCAACACAAGCAATGGTCAATACCATCTAATCAGTATTCCTGTCGAAAAAATTACTTTTTGTTTTGCATAGAACATGCAGCAATTGATTTGTGCTACGGACAACATTGATGTCTCCAAGCACAAACAACTTTCTCGGAAGCAGAAGCGTATGTTATACCATCAGTTATTTTAATGACCACTCATAATGCAACTGTGTGCATTTAGATGACATCACAGGGCACGTGTACTGCATTTGTTTAATTTTCAGGCTCAGGTTCATTAAACCCATCTTTAAATGTACCTATGCAGTTTAGAAATGTTAAACATGATGTTTAGAGGCCTGGATCTTGGATATTTCAGTCAATATATCAATGGCACACTTTATTTTGGTGCACTTAAGGGTTTGGTTTACAGGTCCCAGTACAGTTGCAAAAGTGTATTTGAATGATTGCCAAGCTTCTCACACACTTGCTGCTTTGCTGTGTGCGTGTTTGATAAGCCCTGAGTGTAATATGTTAATGCTCGCTGAAGATTTTCCACTGATATTCTCAACCTTTTACAGGACATTACGTTAATTTAGCGAAATGCTTTCACACGTCCGCACACACAGCTAATTAGATATCTTTGGGAACAGACTAAAACTCCTCTTCATACTTCGTAAGAGGCTGTTGCTATCAGCACCATTCCAATGCTATCCTTCCTATCCCTTCATTTATGTCTCTGCCAGTTGAGATCTGACCGTTCCAAGGCTAATTTGCGTTTTGCTCGGGTAGAGTCTTGTCAACACACCCCCGTCTCTGCTAATCTGTGAGCCACGGTGTCTGCCAGGGTCCCGTAAAGTTCACTCATGTTAGCAGCCACCAGACCATTAGGGGCCCACCACAGCTTTTCACAGAACCTTTAGGCTGTTGAAAGATTTCCTTGGACTTTCTGCCACGGGTAACTAAGGGCAAGAGAAATACACCAGACGGTATTAGAAGATTACGGTGTTTTGTCACATGACACTGAGATTCTGTCTTTCTGCTGGAACCGTTTCAGGGAACAGAACAGAAAACCGTAAAAGAACGAAATTGTTTGATGAACAGAATCAGAACTGAGAGTGATCTGTACTGTTACGGAACAGAACCGTTATTTTAAAATCAGTTGAACCTGTTAATAATATTCCGGGCATTTTTTTTTCAGTCACACAAAATACGCAACAAAGTGCCTATGCAAAGCCCTCCCTCTCACTCAGAAATCTATTCCAGTGTAGGGAGAGATTTTTAATTGGAGAAGAATGGATTCACTTTTTCAATGCTAGTTAAAGGATACTATAGTTATCACGCTTGACATTGGATTTGTTAACTACAAAAAGGTAAGATATATTTTTAATTCCGGTGCCGCTCTGCACACACAAGCTTGTTATCGTTAGCTCTGGTTAAGCCAACTTTCGGAAATACAAAGACATTCAAAGCTTGTCCATAGAAGCCGCTCCTCCGTAGGTATAATATTGTTGGCCTAATTTAGGTCATGCATGTCATAACAAGATGCCCAACGCTTCAAGTCAAGCCTCCTCATTCACCCTCTCTTGCTCTCTCCCCACCCGCAAAACTTCAGTCACATCTCGCGCCGTACACTTATCTGTCCATCACGCATATAAACAACTAGGCAATAGCTTGTGTCTATCCACACTGATTCGTGAGTAAATGTAATGTCAAGCTTAATGTAAAAAGAAAGATTTGAGGTTTAAAAAACAGAAAGGAACTATATAAATAAAATGTTCATTTTTTGGAGTTTGGGCCTGTTCAGAACTTTATTTTGTGGGTCGGAACTGTGGAACTAAAAATAATTAAGCTTCTGTTCAGAACAAAGCTATTTGGAAAATAATTTTGCTTCCAACCCCTGCTCTCGATTGACCGTACGTACGTACAGTTGAAGTCAGAAGATTAACATACACTTAGCTTGGAGTCATTAAAACTCGTTTTTCAACCACTCCACAAATGTCTTGTTAACAAACTATAGTTTTGGCAAGTCAGTTAGGACATCTACTTTGTGCATGACACAAGTTATTTTTTCAACAGTTTACAGACAGATTATTTCACTGTATCACAATTCCAGTAGGTCAGAAGTTTACTTACACTAAGTTGACTGTGCCTTTAAACAGCTTGGAAAATTCCAGAAAATTATGTCATGGCTTTAGAAGCTTCTGATAGGCTAATTGACATCATTTGAGTCAATTGGAGGTATACCTGTGGATGTATTTCAAGGCCTACCTTCAAACTCAGTGCCCCTTTGCTTGACATCATGGGAAAATCGAAAGAAATCCGCCAAGACCTCAGAAAAAAATTGTAGACCTCCACAAGTCTGGTTCATCCTTGGGAGCAATTTCCAAACGCCTGTAGGTACCACGCTCATCTGTACAAACAATAATACGCAAGTATAAACACCATGGGACCATGCAGCTGTCATACCGCTCAGGAAGGAGACGCGTTCTGTCTCCTAGAGATGAGCGTACTTTGGTGCGAAAAGTGCAAATCAATCCCAGAACAACAGCAAAGGACCTTGTGGAGATGCTGGAGGAAACAGGTACAAAAGCATCTATATCCACAGTAAAACAAATCCTATATCGACATAACCTGAAAGGCCGCTCAGCAAAGAAGAAGTCACTGCTCCAAAACCACTATAAAAAAGCCAAAAAACTGACTACGGTTTGCAACTGCACATGGGGACAAAGATCGTACTTTTTGGAGAAATGTCCTCTGGTCTGATGAAACAAAAAATAGAACTGTTTGGCCATAATGACCATCGTTATGTTTGGAGAAGGGAAAGCTTGCAATCCGAAGAACACTATCCCAACCGTGAAGCACGGGGGTGGCAGCATCATGTTGTGGGGGTGCACTTCACAAAATAGATGGCATCATGAGGCAGGAAAATGATGTGGATATATTGACGCAACATCTCAAGACATCAGTCAGGAAGTTAAAGCTTGGTCACAAATGGGTCTTCCAAATGGACAATGACCCCAAGCATACTTCCTTTACAAGTTGTGGCAAAATGGCTTAAGGACAACAATGTCAAGGTATTGGAGGCCATCCAAAGCCCTGACCTCAATCCTATAGAAAATCTGTGGGCAGAACTGAAAAAACGTGTGCGAGCAAGGAGGCTTACAAACCTGACTCAGTTACACCAGCTCTGTCAGGAGGAATGGGACAAAATTCACCCAACTTATTGTGGGAGGCTTGTGGAAGGCTACCCAAAACGTTTGACCCGAGTTAAACAATTTAAAGGCAATGCTACCAAATACTAATTGAGTGTATGTAAACTTCTAACCCACTGGGAATGTGATGAAATAAAGAAAAGCTGAAATAAATAATTCTCTCTACTATTATTCTGACGTTTCACATTCTTAAAATAAAGTGTGGATCCTAACTGATCTAAGACAGGGAATTTTTACTAGGATTAAATGTCAGGAATTGTGAAAAACTGAGTTTAAATGTATTTGGCTAAAGGTGTATGTAAACTTCCAACTTCAACTGTATAAGCTAGGCTTGGGCGACATGTTTTGTGACTGGAAGATAAGGAGCATTTAGGCCTCGGTAGCATTAAAATAAGTCACGACATTAGGTGCCAATTGGCCAATTGAAGGTCAATGATTACGTTAAGCCTCAAGGTGGTCTTTCCAACCAGTGATAGTTACACTTTACAGTACCCTCAAGCTGTCCCTCTCCCATTTAAGATTATATTCTTAAGCCCTGATCACCACAAATCAGATTTAAGAGCATGTAGCTTTTCCCCAAGGTATTTAAGCTAATAGAGTGGCAAAGCCCCCAATTCTCCTTCCTTTGCTCCTGCATTGTAAAAACCTTTCACCCCCTCAATTCACTACAACCCAGAGGTCCCAGAAATTGAATTACAAATGTTTTTTCAAGCCCGTCTGAATCTATTCAAGCAGTGAAGAGTTAGTCTTGGTGTTGTGCTTACAGAACTTCTTTGTGGACCCTCTAGGTATACAGTGGGGCAAAAAAAGTATTTAGTCAGCCACCAATTGTGCAAGTTCTCCCACTTAAAAAGATGAGAGAGGCCTGTAATTTTCATCATAGGTACACTTCAGCTATGACAGACAAAATGAGTTAAAAAATCCAGAAAATCACATTGTAGGATTTTGAATGAATTTATTTGCAAATTATGGTGGAAAATAAGTATTTGGTCAATAACAAAAGTTTATCTCAATACTTTGTTATATACCCTTTGTTGGCAATGACAGAGGCCAAACGTTTTCTGTAAGTCTTCACAAGGTTTTCACACACTGTTGCTGGTATTTTGGCCCATTCCTCCATGCAGATCTCCTCTAGAGCAGTGATGTTTTGGGGCTGTTGCTGGGCAACACGGACTTTCAACTCCCTCCAAAGATTTTCTATGGGGTTGAGATCTGGAGACTGGCTAGGCCACTCCAGGACCTTGAAATGCTTCTTACGAAGCCACTCCTTTGTTGCCCGGGTGGTGTGTTTGGGATCATTGTCATGCTGAAAGACCCAGCCACTTTTCATCTTCAATGCCCTTGCTGATGGAAGGAGGTTTTCACTCAAAATCTCACGATACATGGCCCCATTCATTCTTTCTTTTACACGGATCAGTCGTCCTGGTCCCTTTGCAGAAAAACAGCATGATGTTTCCACCCCCATGCTTCACAGTAGGTATGGTGTTCTTTGGATGCAACTCAGCATTCTTTGTCCACCATGGCGAGTTGAGTTATTACCAAGAAGTTATATTTTGGTTTCATCTGACCATATGACATTCTTCCAATCTTCTTCTGGATCATCCAAATGCTCTCTAGCAAACTTCAGATGGGCCTGGACTTGTACTGGCTTAAGCAGGGGGACACGTCTGGCACTACAGGATTTGAGTCACTGGCGGCGTAGTGTGTTACTGATGGTATGCTTTTTTACTTTGGTCCCAGCTCTCTGCAGGTCATTCACTAGGTCCCCCCGTGTGGTTCTGGGGTTTTTGCTCACCGTTCTTGTGATAATTTTGACCCCACGAGGTGAGATCTTGCGTGGAGCCCCAGATCGAGGGAGATTATCAGTGGTCTTGTATGTCTTCCATTTCCTAATAATTGCTCCCACAGTTGATTTCTTCAAACCAAGCTGCTTACCTATTGCAGATTCAGTCTTCCCAGCCTGGTGCAGGTCTACAATTTTGTTTCTGGTGTCCTTTGACAGCTCTTTGGTCTTGGCCATAGTGGAGTTTGGAGTGTGACTGTTTGAGGTTGTGGACAGGTGTCTTTTATAAGTTCAAACAGGTGCCATTAATACAGGTAACGAGTGGAGGACAGAGGAGCCTTTTAAAGAAGAAGTTACAGGTCTGTGAGAGCCAGAAATCTTGCTTGTTTGTAGGTGACCAAATACTTATTTTCCACCATAATTTGCAAATAAATTCATAAAAAATCCTACAATGTGATTTTCTGGATTCTTTTTTCTCATTTTGTCTGTCATAGTTGAAGTGTACCTATTACAGGCCTCTCTCATCTTTTTAAGTGGGAGAACTTGCACAATTGGTGGCTGACTAAATACTTTTTTGCCCCACTGTAGATAACATTGCATGTCCTGAGGTGCTGTGTTTACGCTAGCTTAGATATGTGGGGTGTTCGAGAGTTTTGTAGAGTTTGCATAGAAAAACTGCAAATGACGAGTGAATAACAGTGACGTAAGTACATGTGAATGAACATTTGCTGTCAAAGCAGGGAGTAATCTAATGCTATGGAATGACACACACCCACCGTAGGCAAGCTCGTCAAATAGGAAGACAGCCTGAACCGAACCAAGTTTGTCTTTGTTTTTGCCGGATGCGGATCTCAAATTTGTCTCTTCCCCTCTCTAACTAACTAACAAACTCACAAATGCCGTGACTCCTTGATGTAGCATGATGCCCTCCCCTACTATAATTTTTGCCTTTGACTTCAAACCAGGTGTTACCCTCAGCCTTTGTAGTAATATGGGTTGCAAATGAGAGGAAATGAAGCAATTCCCTAAACTCTAAAGTCTCTAGATCTAATAACAAACATGAGTGCATCGACCCGTGTTGTGGTCTGTATATTGGAGACTATTTGTCTGTGTGTCATTGTAACCCCTTTTAACCAAGGCACCGTTTTAGTCTGCGGGAAACGATCCCCGATTCCATAGTTTTTTTTCACAAAGCAGAGAGTACAGTAAAAAAAAAAAGACTGAAAACAAGTTGGACTGGTCCCTCAAAATAAATTACACACTGTTTGAGGAGCCACATTCCCATGCATTGACAAACCAAAAGTGCAGGGGAGGTTTTGGGACTATGATGTACATAACAGAGATGTGTTTAGGTAATTGTGAAGCTGGTGGATGCGTGCGGAGTGATTTTCATGGACCATAATCAGTCTCAGCTTAAGTGGGGTTTTCCAATTGCTCCAAAACCCCTGGTGTGCGCCAGTGACCGCAGTGAGAGGGTTGAGAAGTTGAGCGGTAGGGTGACTGACACCCATGCCTCTTGTGGAATGTCAGGGGGAGAGCCATATCTCCTCTTCCTTTTTAAAGCCTGCACATCCTTCCAGGATTTTGCTTCATAGTTCATTCCTGCAGTTGGTCCCCTTTCCACATAGGGAAGCTAACTTTTTGCTTGAACAGAAGAACCTCTAGTTACACTCTCCTCCATATGCATTTGGACAGTGAAGCAAAACATTTAACTTTATACTCCAGCATTTTGGATTTGAGATCAAACGTTTCGGGCCTCCCAAATGGCGCAGTGGTCTAAGGCACTGCATCTCAGTGCTAGCTGTGCTACTACAGATTCTGGGTTTGAGTCCAGGCTCTGTCGTAGCCGGCCGCGACCGGTAGACCCATGGGACGGCGCACAATTGGCCCGGCGTCATCCTGGTTAGGGGAGGGTTTGTCCGGCAGGGATGTCGTTGTCCCATCACGGACTACCGACTCCTGTGGCAGGCCAGGCGCAGTGCATGCTGACATGGGCACCAGGTGCACATGGTGCGTCTGGCTTCAGGGTTAAGTGGGCATTGTGTCAAGAAGCAGTGCGGCTTGGTTGATTTGTCGATCAGAGGATGCACGGCTCTTGACCTTCGCCTCTCCCGAGTCCGTAGGGGAGTTGCAGCGATGAGACAAGACTGTAACTACCAATTGGATACCACAACATTGGGGAGAAAAAGGGTAAAAGTACCAAAAAAACGAAATCTATAAAAAAAAATTCATGTGAGGCAACGGTACAGAATGTCACCTTTTATTTGAGGGTATTTTCATACATATCTGTTTCACTGTTTAGGAATGAAAGCACTTTATCTTCGCTACATGGCCAAAAGTATGTGGACACCACATCTCATTCCTAAATCATGGTATTAATATGGAGTTGGTCCCCCTTTGCTGCTATAACAGCCTCCACTCTTTTGGGAAGGCTTTCCACTAGATGTTGGAACATTGCTACGGAGACTTGCTTCCATTCAGCCACGAGCATTTGTGAGGTCGGGCACTGAGTTTGGGCGATTAAGCATGGCTCGCAGTTGGCATTCCAATTCATCCAAAAGGTGTTCGATGGGGTTGAGGTCAGGTCTCTGTGCAGGCCAAGTTCTTCCATACCGATCTCAACAAACCATTTCTGTATGGACCTCGCTTTGTCCACGGGGGCATTGTCATGCTGAAACAGGAAAGGGCCTTCACCAAACTGTTGCCACAAAGTTGGAAGCACAGAATCGTTTAGAATGTCATTTTATGCTGTAGGGTTAAGATTCCCCTTCACTGGAACTAAGGGGCCTAGCCTGAACCATGAAAAACAGCCCCAGACCATTATTCCTTCTCCACCAAATTCTACAGTTGACACTATGCATTGGGTCAGATAGTGTTCTCCTGTCATCCACCAAAGCCAGATTCGTCTGTCGGACTTCCAGATGGTGAAGCGTGATTCATTACTCCAGAGAATGCGTTTCCACAGCTCCAGAGCCAAATGTCGGCAAGCTTTACACTTGGCATTGCGCATGGTGATTTTAGGCTTGTATGCGGCTGCTCGGACATGCGGCTGAAATAGCCAAATCCACAATTTGAAGGTGTCCACATACTTTTGTATATATGGTGTATCTCGTATTTAAACAAATTCACTTAGTGTATTAAAGTAGTCAATACTGTAGTATTTGTTCCCATATTTGTAGAGTTTGTAGAGTCACAAAGTTTATTTAGTCAGGAATATGGACCAAATACTAAACTTTTGATTGTTAATCTCTGGTGACAGGTCTTTATACATTTAGAACACTTAGCATAGCAAACAGAAGCAAACCGCTTAAATCAATCCAAGATGGCTTCAGCCGTCTCCTGTTGCGGCTTCATACAATACTTCTGATCTCTTGCAATATCTCCCCACAGTTGTGACTGCCACAACCCAGGCAGGCGCCACCACAATAGAGAACCAGTTGAAGAGCTAGAGTGAGTTTTTGTCTCAGGGGTCTATGTCTCCCAGCTGGGAGCTCTTAGCAGTGCTGTAGCAACCACTCTATTGGAGAAAATGGGAATGCATGTTCTCACTTTTAGCTCCTTAAGTCACTTGCGAGGTCAGCTGAAGGTGGACTGAAATCAGTTGGGCCTTAGCTCACACAGTCATACTATATTTTTTTTATTTCACCTTTATTTAACTAGGCAAGTCAGTTAAGAACAAATTCTTGTTTACAATGACGGCCTAACCCGGCCAAACACTCTCCTAACCCGGACTACGCTGAGCCAGTTGTGCGCCGCACAATGGGACTCCCTATCACGGCCGGTTGTGATATAGCCCAGGATCGAACCAGGGTCTGTAGTGACGCCTCTAGCACTGAGATGCAGAGCCTTAGACTGCTGCACCACTCAGGAGCCCTATATGACCTTGGCTTACCCAGAAAAAATATACAACATTGTTTATTTTTGTTTTATGATATTGGCCTGGAAAACAACATTGCAGTTACTACAGTACCTGTGATGGATCGTACTGATTATGCTAGTCAGGGGGGGGGGGAGTTTTGAACACTTCCCCTCTTTGTGTAATGTGATCACAAAAATTACCTCAGACTTACTTTCCCAAACATCGATTGAATGACAACTCAGGTTGCCTCATCATCCATTACTTTCTCTACAGTCTGACAGTAGTGAAGCAGTAGGTATTTAGTGTCTGAGTGGGTGTAATCCTTTAGAGTAGAGAGGCTACTGCGAGCCACGCTGTAAACACGACTAGACGCTAATCGTTATAATTTATAGCGGGGGGCCATGACTGGCTGACCTCGCGGCTAAGCACAACACCTGCTCGGAATCTAAACGAGAATGGCGTAGGCTAATTGATATTGATGGCGAGTGCTCCTGTTGTTTGTTGACTTTGGGTGGGTATGTAGTTAGCGCGGCATGCTAACGTCCTGTCTCTAGTGTGTGTAGAGTCAGGCCTAACTTAAGGATTCATTTCCTCTTGCTAGCAGCATTCCTCCCAGTATTCCTCATGAAAGAGTCAGAGAATCAGAATGATACCCAAGTATGTTACCCTAGTAATTGTAAAACATGTATATCTTGCTCTGTGCAATCTACTTGGTTTTTAATGTGGGACTGACTCATTAAAAATGTAGATGAATGCATCTCTATGGTCCATTGGACTGATGTGTACTGTATCTCTGACAGAATGACCTTTCCCACAATCACTCTGGTTGTGTGTCTTAGTATGTTAGCACTCTAAGAGGCAGATGTTGACATTAGCAGCCGTTAAGACCATCTGGGTTCCAGCCTGAACTGTTCGTTCCTCATTGATATTGTTTTGACGAAAGCAGACAGCCTGAAGTTGATCGTTAATATTTCTGACTAAACAGCCTGGTGTCAGTCTGACCTTGGATATTTATTTATTATACTTATTAGTGTTAACATTTTGATTAGTTTGACGAGTTCTGGACTGCTGCCGGTGTCATGAGTTGATAGACCAGAACATATACACAATCACATAAATCAATTGTCCTGTGAGATTTATTTTTGTGCATTACTTTCCAAATTGTAATGATGAATCCATTTTGTTTTGCTCCCAGATCTGAGCTCCTGTGTTACCTTTAAATGCTATTACGCTATGATGAATCATAATGGTAGCTTTTTGCTTAGATAATGCATGCTAAAAATGCATCTTTTGTCCTGAAATTGTATCATTCAAATAATAGACTTCGATTCCTCAATGTGTTCATTATAGTCGATGAATATGTGAAAACCACTAGCCAATTGAGAAAATGTCCTAAGTTGAGCAATTACATATTTGACAGAACATTTACATATCTGCAGTATGAGATATGAAATGGGTTTTCATCATGTAGAGTCAAACAACATGTGTTTGTATTCTGACCCCTTTTCATTTGACTGAACTGAATTCCTCTTCTCCTTCAATCTTACCTTCCACAGACAGGGCCCCCGTGGATCTGAGCCACACACCATGACTTGCTAAAGCCCCACTTGCTGCTACCCACCCCCCTTCTCCTCATTGAAGATGGTCCCTCTGGAACGGACGAGGTGGCGCCTCCTGCTGGCAGCCCTCACACTCACTTCCTGTCTACTGTCCACCTCAGCCACAGCCCCGCCCTTCCCAAAAGACCTGGAGCCAATCAACGTTGTCCGATGGGAGCGTGAGTAGTCCCACCAGCCCCCTGATTGGCTTAAAATTATTTTAAAGGCCAAGTGGTGCCATGTTACATATTTTTCCTCAGTGATATAAGGGGATTCATTTAGTAGCACGAGACTGGTAGTTAGAGTGCACTAATATGATGTGACATATAGATCTACCACTGAGTTAGGGGAGGAAGACTGCTGTGGTATTTGTCTCCAGCAGCACGCAAGGAGACAGATTCCCTATTTGCGTTGCCTAAGGCTGGCTCAGAGCCCTAATGCTACCTTGTTAAAACATTGATGGACCAAAGTCAGGAATTCAGTCTGTATATTTGGCCTGCACAGGAGATGAGTGTGGATGAATGGTCTTGTGCAAATTAAACCCCAAATAAGATTATGAACAGAGATGTACACTCAAAATGGCCATCATTGATTTTTGAGTGGGTGTTGGACATTGTTTTCCTAAAGTACTCCACTATATGTGGGTCTATCGGCTACAGGAGGTATGGTTTACATGATAGTTAATGAGCCGGGCAGGTCTAATACATTATTGGTGTGAGAAAGGAGGATAAAGAGCGGCAAAGGAAAGAGTCGCTGAGGCATTGGCATCATGGCATTAAATGGGTGTTGGTTTGCTAGGTCAACAGCTTGGAATCTCGGAAAGAGAGGGGGACAAAGAACGAAAGGGAGTTTACAGTGTGTTATCGGTATGCACAAATCAAAGTCGAGGTAAAATGCTGAACATTTCAGACTGATATCATCGCATCTCTGTTGAATGTAGTAGGTAACACCTTGAAGCAGATCCATTGCGGATATATCTCCTGACTTATCGAACAGTGGAAACGACACCATCAGACCTACCTAGACTAACTGTGAGAGTGGACTTCTCAAGGGCATTTTGTTTAGGGTTAGAGCGTATTCGGCTCCTCACTCTGCAGGTTGCGAGCTGACGCCGTCTTTGCCATCGACGAAATGCCAACAGTCTTATCATTTAATGAACACTTTTGCCTAGTCATCAGATTTCCTGTTGTATTGTCCAAACAAAGCCTTTCGGGCAGATGAATTGAGTTTAATCGTACAGCTACAGTATATGCTTTAATAATTGCCATTATGCAAATTGCTTACGACAGAAATACAATAGCAGACGCTTTTAAAAAATCTTAGCTCACTCATCCCAAGCCAAATAAACTATGCCTCTATCAAACCTCTATTTACCCTTCAGCAGGGTTGTGTTCATTGGGCACCAAACGGAAGAAAACAGACAATATAAGAAACCCTCACGTTTTCTCTTGCGTGCCTTAATGAACAAGACCCAGGACTGGACACAGACGGCTAGAGCAGGAGAGCAGGGACTAGCAGAGGTTTCTGTTCATTAACTTTCCCCTAGTCTGACCTTTTAGAAACAAGCCAGGCCTCCCGAACCTGGATACCATTCACAGGAAGAACAGGACATGACTAGAATGGGAGCGTGCCTGACCAGAGAGTGACTGGTTTAGTTTAGCGACTGCAAACCTACACTGTATCCATTTATTGCCACAAGCAACAGAAAATACAACAAATACTACGTAATTAAAGATTTAAACACCAGAATGACGCCTGTCAGGACCAAGCAGGATTACCAATTATAAATGACAACTTGAGATAGTAGTCATTCCCGTAAAGCTGTGAGCTGTCCAGGAGTTGGGGTCACGAATTGGAAAAATCTTGAAATATATGTGATAATTCAGCTACTCTTATCTTCAACGTCTCTCTCTCTCTTTTTGTAGACTCCTACCTGTACCCAGGGTTCCAGGGGCTGGTGTCGGACAACGACACAATCAGACTAGGCCTGGACTTCCAGAGGATGCTGAGGATCAACCACATGCTCTACATCGCTGCCAGGTCAGTCAGCCAATTCACTGCCTCCGTTCTGGTCCACATGTTAATAATCACAACCAATAAAACATCACTACCAGACTGACCAAACTAGAGTCTGTTTCCCAGACACTGAAGGTTTTTCAATGCAGAATCCGGGAAACCAACCCTTAGTTTGTTTTTATTTATGAGACTGTGCACAGAACACCATGACACTAAATCTTAATCTTTACCCCACAGGGATCATGTTTTTGCAGTAAACCTGACCACAGCTGGTGACGACTTCGTCCCCCAGCTGGTAAGTTACATAATCAAACATTCGATCAAACCTCACATGGCTATGCAAGATGGAATACAACATAATACAAGCAGGAACTAACATGACCATGTGGTTTATTACTGCATACTTTTGATTTTTAAAAAATGATCTTCTAAACACCAAAGTACCCATCATTTATTTGCAATGTCAATTATATTTGTTTTTAGAAGTACCGTAGCCTGGCCTCTTCTGAGTTTTCCTCACTAATGGACTAGCCTGCAAACAATGGCCCTTAGCTTGGCTGCTCCCCACCCGGAGGACCCTCGAGGGTAACCCCAATATGGCAATAGTTCTACATGGAAGCCCCTTTTCATATCAGCTTCCCAGAAACAACTTCTCTGGATGGGGTTGCGAAGTCGAGCGAGGCTCTCAGCAGGTAGATCCAAAGATTGCCCAAAGGTCACAGAGAGGCCTCTGACCGGTTATTGCCACATGAACGCACCCTGTGATTGCATCAGGCTCTTTCATGTAACCCTATGTGTGGTGGGGTGGCGCTTTCTCTAGAGCAGGGGTGTCAAACATACGGCCTGCGGGCCAAACCCGGCATTTGGGGTTCCAATCCGGTGATTTTTCATAATACTTTAAAATGACTAAAACCAAATGGAAACTGTGTATAAATGATAATGGACCTACATTCATACCGTTTCTTGACTGTGTCCAGCTCGCTACTAATCACCAAAATGAAAGCTATGGGAAAAAGGAACATTTTTAGCAAATTGAAGGCGAGGAAGTACAACCAATTTTCAATGCGGCCCTCCGGACCTTATTGAAAACCGAATGCCTGACCGAATGCCCCTGGTCTAGAGCATGGTGTGGTGTCATATTTTGTTTCCCCCCCTTTTCATGTATTGCAGAAGCTGACATGGAGGTCCAAGGATGTGGCCAAGTGTACCGTGAGAGGTAGAAACAGCGTGAGTATCTTTCTCCACCATGTTCTATGTGTGTCTACGTTAAGGTCAGGAGAGAACACACTAGCTACCGCTTGGTATTCTTCAGTGGTAGAGTCGACTCTCCCTAGCAGCATAAGTGGGGGGCTCCCGATTGGCGCAGCGGATTTAAGGCACTGCATCTCAGCGTTAGAGGCGTCACTACAGACCCTGGTTTGATTCCAGGCTGTATCACAACCGGCCTCAATTGGGAGTCCCATAGGGTAGGCTGTCATTGTAGATACTCATTTGTTCTTAACTGACTTGCCTAGATAAATAAAGGTTAAATTTAAAAAATTTAAGTGCACCCTATAACATAATTAGATGGTTTCAAAGGCACCATCATTCTCTTGTGAGGACGAGTAATGCATCAGCGCTATTTTATTATGGCAGCCTGTTCTTGTTCCAAATGTATTTATAGTACATGAGTTCCCAGTGATACTGAATGAGCCTATGTGGTTTTCCAGGATGAATGCTACAACTATGTCAAAGTGCTGGTACCGCGGAACGACGAGACCCTATTTGCTTGCGGCACTAATGCCTTCAACCCCACCTGCCGTAACTACAAGGTACGTGTGTGTGAGTTTAGGTGTTGATGTGTGCTGTTAACTTCTTTCATCAAACCTTTAGATTCGACAGAGCCATGATTGACGTTTGTTAATGTCACTCCAATTATAAAGCTGTGATTGCTGATTGGCGGGCATGCAGAGACAACGAGCTAGTCATTATCACAATGCCACAGTTTGGCTCTTCATTCACCCCCTCTTGAGTGCTAAGCCTTTGTGTGTTCCATCCTCTTGCATTGAGAAGGTATAATTGCTTCCCGAGCAGTCGGTTTGTTCACTCATGACTCACAATTGAATAAAAGTCAAGATGACATTACACATTTGTCTGTTTTTCGCATTCAATACAATTACCAATTCAATTTGCATACATGCAATAGTGTGAAGTTATGTTGAAAAGGCAAGAAAGAGGACTTGTCATTTAATATTAGAAACTACTTAATTGGAGCTCATTGAAGGCAGAGTGAGGTGAAGCCAACCAGACAGATGTTGTTTTGTTTTTCCTAGCGTGTGTGTGTGGGGGGAGGAGGGGGAGGGGGGGGGGGGGGCAGGGAGTCCAACTCCTGCTTAGCCACAACTAGGAGACCGTCCCATGAGGGACTGGAGAGGCAGCCAGGTAATTTATGAGCGCCAGCGAGGGGCTAAACGTCCACAGCCGTGCTAGAAATAGCAATGGCTGTGTTAGCAATTCAGCTAATGTTGCAGCGGAGGTAAAGGAGTTAAGGGGTTTGTGCAGTGCAGGTTTCAGTCCATGCCCAGAGCCACCATGGCAACAGAGAACTAACAGTCTCCTCTCATTCCCACAGATGACCACCCTGGAGCAGGTTGGCGAAGAGGTGGTGGGTCAGGCGCGCTGTCCCTTCGAGTCGGGTCAATCCAACCTCGGCCTCTTTGCTGGTGAGTGGCTCAATTTGTAAATGTAGAATTTGAAATGAAATTTTGTCCGTAGTCCATTAGCAAATAATATGTTGTCCAAAGACTGAATGTAAGGCCTTTTAGGCAGGTCGAGACGGAAGCCTAGTCTTATGGTTAAATCGATGAGTCATAAAAGTTTGTACCTAGCTTATAGTAAATATTAGCTTAATCAGTTGAGCAGTTATAGCATTATTTATGAAAATGTGTTTTTTTTATATATAAAGCGTATCCATATGAATTCTGGTATTTTACTATGACTTTATGTATTACTACTATACTATTGTACTTATTAATTACTATATTCTCTCTACTTACTTTATTTTTCAGGCGGTGATTTCTACTCTGCCACCATGACCGACTTCCTGGCCAGCGACGCTGTCATCTATCGTAGTCTTGGCGACGACAGCCCCGTCCTGCGAACCGTCAAGTACGACTCGAAGTGGCTCCGAGGTTGGTCACATTACTTTTGTGTCGACCAGTGTCCTGGTTGGGGATGTGTAGCTCTTACACCACCAATCACCGTGTCATCAAGTCCTTAATTAGTTGGATCAGGTGGTAGTACTGGGTTGGAACAAATGCCTGAACAGCAGTGACTCCATCTCTGATACACCCCAGAAAAGTATGACTCACCATAATGACTTTAATTCAATCTCAACTCTCACTTTTCCCCTCTTGTGTGTGTCTCCTTGTCTCCCCAGAGCCCCATTTCCACCATGCGATCGAGTATGGAAATTATGTCTACTTTTTCCTCAGTGAGATTGCAGTGGAGTACACCACACTGGGCAAGGTAAGAGGGTGTCACTTATATAAGATTGATGTATGACAGGGGTAGCCAACTAGATTCAGCCGGGGGCCGATTTTTGTCGGAGCGGATGGTCGAGGCCCGGAACATAATTCGAATAATTTTTACACTGCAAATTGACTACAACTAAGCCCAAAAAGAGATTATATTGAAAAATAAGTCATTTCATACCTTGATTACATTGAGACACAGTCACGTGTCACTTTTTTATTTGTGAGAATAGTTGGGAACAAATTTCCTAAATTAATCAAAGTTTTAGCTGAATTCCTGGTGGTCTTTTTGTTCTGTTCAAAACTGAAAAAAATCATAAAGAAAAAAAGAAAGATTAAACAACAGATGTTCTATGTACTCTTATCAGATGTATCATGACTAGTTGAGATGAGTGATTCTGAAAAGATGAAGGCACCATTATGGTTGGACATAGGATATGAGCTATAATGACAGGTCTGCAGCCTTATGTCCCGGAACCACTGAGCTATTACGAATGGGAAATAACGTCCATTTGTGGGGGTTAGTCTGGAGGTTAGATAGGCGTAAGTGCATCCAGAGGGTTGCGGATTGAAATCTTATGGTGAAGAATCGAGAAGTTGAAAATGAGATGACAGCTGGTGACAGAATCTCCAGTACACATTATTACTGTTGTGTCCTTGAGCAAGGCACTTATTAACCCCAGACAGCCAGCACTGTGGCTGATCCTGTGCTGCTTCAAGCCTATTAAGTCATGTTTGTTGTCTCAAGGGGTCGGGAGAAGAGCGCCTAGGATAATAAAGCACTATTCTATTATATTGTATAATTTTCTGGTTCTGCTCCAAGGTGGTGTTCTCTCGTGTGGCGCGGGTGTGTAAGAACGACAATGGCGGCTCTCCTCGGGTGCTAGAGCGCTACTGGACCTCCTTCCTGAAGGCGCGGCTCAACTGCTCGGTGCCCGGCGACTCGTTCTTTTACTTCGACGTGCTGCAGTCGCTCACCAACGTGCTACAGATCAACCAGCGCCCCGCGGTGGTGGGAGTGTTTACTACGCAAGCTAACAGGTTAGCCTAGTGGCCAAGAAAGTAGTGGTGGGCACTCTTCCATCAACGCCAATATCCATACATTTATTATACCCCTTTCATACACAGACAACATTCCTACGATTTTACCGTGCCTGCTTTATTTAACCTGTTTTTTTTGTACATCTGAAAGGGGTAGGGGGTTAAAAAACATGGACAATTTAAACCCACCTAAAGACCTAGTTATGATTCCTGCATTTTCACAGACCCTGTAACCAAAATACACCTATTAGGTCTGTGTGAATAGTTCTCTGCTTTTTTGCAGGTAAATTCATTAACACTTCCATTGTTCAACACCTCCCTATTTTGAAATTCAGGGCTGGGCGATATGGCCTAAAAACCATATATCGATTTATTTCAAATTTACGGGCAACTCATGCATGATATACATCTCGATTTTCTCTAAGTAAGCTTTTTTTTCCACAATTTAAGGTAAATACACCGCATTTCAAACAGTCAGGAATAATCTAATGAATTCAGGGCTCGTAAAATTATACCTAGGCTAAATATAAGCCTTCCACAACCATATGACCCACTAATATATTACATTATTTTATCAAAATAGTTTAACCTGCTTTTTTGTTGTTGCAATAATCACTGATCTGACTTTCAAGTCTGTCTATGAAAATGCCCTTTTTGTTAAAAAATTGACTAGAACCATGCACACCCACAGATAATGACCCACTTCTTGTAACAGGCATTATAGGAAAATGAACACAGGTCTCATGAACAATCTCTCAAGCACAAGCCCACGTGCTAGTGAGTAGCCAGTTCATCTTTATATTTGAAGTCTAGCCAACTTGCATTTGCTTGCTAATGCGATAGAACAGTTAAACTGTTATGAATGCACCCTCCTTTCTGTCTCCAACTGTTTACTTTGTTTAGATATTGAAATCAAGTGGCCGACCTGGATAAGGTGCTTATTTCTCAGAATGAGAGGTTCCAATTCCTTATATAAATGTGTATTTTTAGGCACATTGCACATTTATAAAACACAAACTAGAAAGTTAGCGCATGACATTCTGTCTCTAAAATGCTGCTAGCTGTGCGTGGTACCGCAATGCAGCGCACGATAGAAACTGAGCATACATGTTCCCCAATCAAGTTAATTGATACTCTCGTTTTAGTAGGGTCTTATCTGTTTTACATTTTGGGAGTAAAAAAAAGGGTATAGTAAGAAAGTTTAAGTTCTTTTCTATTACAGCAAAATAATGTTTGTAACCGTTTCGGTGTCCATATGACCGATTCTGTTGGACCAAACCTCAAATGGAAATAGCGAGTTTTTAACTTCTTCCTCCCTGACAACAAGCAGTTTATCTTTCGTCTTTTGTTGTTGTGAGCGGCAGAGGGGAGGGGCTTGGCGTCTATGTGCGAGTGGGAAGTTGCACTGTGCGCACAGCACGTAAGGAGCGAAGGAGGCGAGACCAAAGACAGAACGCTAGTAAAAAATAAACTAACAACCTAGAGGCATTTGGAACGTCGCGCTAAAACATAAATTTAAATGAATTCAATATACAGTATAACCCATCCCTACCCCAATGTTTTAACTACATCCCCCACCTCTCCTAATTTGCCAATTACCCACTGATATGTATGAAAGGGGGTCGTATAAACATTGCCTTATAAGGTTTTACTGGTAATATACCACATCTTCTGTCTGAAATGGGTGTTACACTGCAAGAATATGCAACATCACTCAAACACTGGACGGCCTTACTGCACAGGAACATTTTAGTTTTACCTCAAACTTCTTGATATTGATTTGGAATTATACACAGAGCTCTACACTCACCAGATAAACATTGGATTAAAATTTTTTTGCCTTGTTTGACTAGCCAACCATGTTTCAACAAACCTTTTCAATAACTCAATCCCACAAGGCTCTTTTTTGAACACGCTCTTTGCGTCTGTCTCCCTCGTCAGTATCCCTGGCTCAGCAGTGTGTGCCTTCTACATGGATGACATAGAGAAGGCCTTTAATGGGAAGTTTAAGGAGCAGAAAACCAGTGACTCAGCCTGGACCCCAGTACCAGAGGAACAGGTGCCCAAGCCTAGGTATGAGACTGCCTTATAAAGGGGGGAAACACTAGCCTACATATGACAACGACCATATGAGTTGGCCATACAGCACCAACAGATCTGGGACTAGCTAGACTAGCACAGTACATACCCATGTTTTGTTTGAATAAGAGTTGCCAAATGTAATTTCTCAAATCTCTATTTTCTACTTCAGACCTGGTTCCTGTGCCGGTGACGGCCTGGCCTCTGCCTACAAGTCGTCCACCACCTTCCCCGACGACACGTTGACCTTCATCAAGTCTTACCCTCTGATGGACGAGGCGGTGCCCTCCGTCAACGACCGGCCCTGCTTCACCCGCACCACCAGCAGGTACTGTAGGGCAGTACCATGCAATAGAATATAACTATTTATCTTTGTGTCGACAAACGGCACAAACATGCAATAATGCATTATAATATACAATGTTATACAAATCTGACATATGAGCAGTATGACAGCAAAGTTTTTGTGCAACCATGTACAGTAAGTCAAATGACTCAGTGAATGACACTTTACTCAAACCAGGCGACTGGAGTCCTCGCTCAGAAACTAAACCCAGAAATTGCCTCAGCCTAGCTACTGCTTCTCTTTTTGACCGGAGACTGTGGCTTCATCCACAAAGCTTGACATTTACTGGCGGTGCAGAGGTGATATGAGGTGTTTGAGTCTGCCTGCCGTACCCCCTGGGTGCCCGGCCTGCTGCTTCTCACCACAGGAAGCTGATGTGATACTCTGGTAAATGACAACAGAAGCCAGGGGGGCACAGGGAACATGTTATTTCACACTGCTCCAAACATCCTGAGACGAAACCTCCTAGTGAAATATCTCGAAGTCCTAGTGAAGTCATGGAAATATTGGCGATAAAATGGGGCTTAAATCATAGGATGTTCTCATGCGAGTGTGTTGCATTCATGAACCCGAGGAAATAATATTTTATAGCATAGTGGTTATTATAAAACTGAAAATGACATGCAGGGGTTATGCTTCAGTCTTCAGCAGCCAGTAGAGATGACTGGCGTTAGATATGCATGTGTAAACACACAAAGATAAGAACATGTACATTTTGGAGACAATCATGGTTCATTTACAAAACCTTCCTTGACAGCTGCTATGCTGCTAGGGAACCAACACAAGCCATTCGGGAAAGTGCCAAATCTCACCCAGAAAGTAGCCTAAAGCAAAAGGGAATTTTCAGAGCAGCTGCACTCTAGCTATTCTGTTTTCCCCATTTGAGTGTACTATCCACTCCATATTTTGGTGCACAGAAAACCATACGAGTTCAAATCAGGAAAAGCACAAAAAGGGATGAAAAATTCTTCATTTATAACCCTATGTTGACCTGTGTCTCAATGCCAGTCACGGCGGTTCACTTGTTCTGAATGACTGACCCATTATGGCTGACGAGTTACCAGTTCCGGAAGTACAATCAGCGCTAACTGTGTTTTTCACTTCTCCAGGTACAAGCTGACTCAGATTGCGGTGGACACCTCTGCCGGGCCGTCTAAAGACCGCACTGTGGTCTTCCTGGGCTCGGAGGATGGCAGGGTCCTGAAGGTGTTGTCCAGCACTCATCCTAACGCCTCCTTTGGCTCCCAGCTCCTGGAGGACATAGATGTGTATAACCCCTCAATGTGAGCACAAAACCTCTATAAGTCAGTCTATAACCCCACTTAAGTTAGTGTGTAACCACTTTTGAATAGGTCATAACTACGCAGGCGTAGTAATAGCGAAAGTTGGTTATGGCATGAAAACCTGACTGCTGTATAAGCATCCCATTGTGACAGTACTGTAATATCAGTCTGTAAAATCTCCAAAATTAATGTCTATACCCTCTTTAAAGCTGTAACCTACATTATAATGCTATTACTTCCACCAAATGGTCCAAATCTTTACTATGGTAGTTCACAAGCAGAGTAATTTTATTCTCCACACTATATTAGGGGTTCAAATGGTATATCAACTTCCTAAATGCACATTTCTTGCAGAGATAGGCTTTAAATGGGGCTCCCATTTCTATCTGCGACTGAGTCATTGTACTGTGTTTCACATGTCTATGGTCTAACTCTAATCTGTTAGTATGGTTGTGCTTTAAGTGTTCTCACGTGTCATGTGACCATGGTTTCCCACAGGTGTAACATTCAGGGGCAGGAGGACCGGAGGATTCTGGGAATGGAGCTGGATAAGGACCATCATGCCTTGTTCGTGGCCTTCACCAGCTGTGTCATCAGAGTACCACTCAGCCGCTGCACTGAGCACGGCGCCTGTAAAAAGTGAGTTACAACAAGGTCGGAAACGATTGTGTGAAAATACACATGGGTAGGATATACAGTATTGTTAGGGCCGAGTTTTCCCTGACTACGTGACCTAGAAAAAATGGGGCCTGGCATTTTTTTGTGCTTTTGCACTGCTCAAAATGGTTTACTCTAATGTGTTATAACAAATACTTAGTCTCTGTATACCAAGCTCTTTAAATGTCAAATTGTGGTCAAGTGATTTCAGTATCAACAAATATATATATTTCTTCTAGTCATTTGTCAGATAATTGAGCTAGAGAGAACAGGGAAGCCATGAGGAAATGACCAAATTGTCCAAATGTATTTGGCACAGCTTCTAAAAGAGCCTGTTTGTATATTTTGGCAAACAACCAAAACATTAGAAATGGGCGCTTAATTGCCCCTGGAATCAATATTTTAACAGCCCGTAAATGTTGGAAATGTTTCAGGATATCATTAGCACAGAATACCACATCAAGAATATCATTATAGTTGACTGATCCTGCCATTGGAATTTATCAACATTCAAACAGCAACAAAAAAAATTCACTGCCTCCTTCATAGTCGGACACACACTCGCATGTGCATGCATACAAACACAGTCTGGGTCAGCCCACAATACCTTTTGAGAGGCCGTGTGCATAAACCCCTACTAGTGGGACATGAGGGAGGCAGGGTTTCATGAAAACATAGAGCACTGATTGACAAGTGAGAAATCCAAAGGAGACAACCCCCTCTCTTCCTCCTTCCCTAGGCAAGTGTATGACAGTCCCCCCCCCCCCCCCCCCCCTCTCCCATATTCTCCCCTCGGAGCACCCCCTCATTCCCTGTGGTCCTGGCTGTCAGCATGTCTCCACAGCTGGAGGAGAGAGACTGAGGGGCACCTGTCACTAAGATAACTGGCTTCACTCCTCCAGGCTGCCCGTCATGACACACACAGAAATATTTAGAAACAGATGAACACACCTGTCCTTTATGAGGTCTTTCACAGGCATACTTGTCATCTTGGAGAATGAGCTAAAACACACTGTCAGACACATTCACCTCTCTGTGTTCACACGCAGGCCAGTCTCGCTCTGCAGACACCAGATGGGGAATAGCCCTAACAGACCGCGCTCCACTAGACCGCAGCAGTGTCCTTGCCTCAAGTGTGTGTGTGGCGTGTCACTTTGTCAACGTAGACACAGTCGGGCGCCCATTGCCTCCACGCCAAGGAGCAATATCATACAGGGATTTAACCGTCTCTTGCCTCGTCATTTTCTAGGAGTTGTCTGTCATCCCGCGACCCGTACTGCATCTGGCTCCGGACCGGGAGCTGTGCCAACATGGCGCCAGGGTTCAAGTAAGTGTCACTTTCCTTCCTGTCGCGCTGAAAGGCATCAATCTGAAAGGTAATAAAGGTTTGAGAGCGTGATCGTATATCTGCCATCAGTATTGGCCCCCATAAAAGGAGAGGAGAGTAGAGAGTGGAAGATATAAGGGAAATAAATCTCAAAACCTTTTGAAAGTCATATTAAGGAAGAATGTATTGAGTAAGTGACATCATTGTACTGCAGATGAGGACCGCTCTTCAAAGATGAGTTTTCCCGATAGTCAGTTTCTTTACACCAGCAAATTATACACTTTGGAACTCTGTTTGTGCAGTTAATGCTAATATGCATCCATTTGTTTCTTTATATCTGCTGGCTTTGGGCCAGTTTCCACTTTTGCAATGCACTTTAAGTGAAAGGAACAATCAACCACTTGAGCCACAATGGCTTGAGTCCATTGATTTATTTATGAGCTGACAGATACTGCAATCTCTCAGGAATAAAAAATGTTGTCACCCCAGACCTCCTGAAAATGAAAATAGTCTCTTCAATTCTCTGAAACAAAGGAAATGACTGAACAACTGATTGGTTGCCATCGATCAGTTCTCATGAACTGAAGAGGGGTTATTTGACACTAACTCATGATCATTGCTCTCCAGTGCTATGGAAAAGGTTGCTGTGTAAGAGCTTACTGGGATTCACTTGGCCATGCCACCAGTTCACTTTGTTCCACAACCCCACCCATTCCCTAGCAGTGATTATTTATCCTGCTCGCGGTTTCTGTCCCGGCCTAGTGCCATCACACCCGATTCAACTAATCAAACTAATTGTCAACACCTTGATTAGCTGAATCCGGTGTTTCACTGCAGAGTCGCGGACAAAAACCAGCAGTACTGTGGCTCTGCATGTGTAGGGCTAGCACCCCCCCCCCCCTTTGGTGAAGTGGTGCTAAAGAACAAGGTTGTGGCTAACACCTACTCTCACACCTCTCTTTTGGCAAGCTGCCAAAGTGGGTCCCCATCTCTCCTCCCTCTCCTGTCTCCTCTCCTACTCATTTGCCCGTTGTTCTTTCGCTGATATGTGACATCTCCCTCAATCTCCTAGATTGTCGAGGGGAAAAAAGCGAAGGTCTTTGATTTGTGGAACCAAGGAGAATAGCGGAAAGCATTCTGTCTGTTTTAACTGCTGCAGAATTGAGTTTCCATCCTGTGACTTTCGACATGGCGCTTCCAGGGTTGGCGGTTTAGCGCGATTTGTCATGCTGTGTCCGCAGTAGAAGGCCTTGATTAAATCTTTTAGATGCTGAAAAAAGTCATTTTGCAGTTTAAATGTCAGTCATCGACATGGATCTAATGGCACTCACTGTAATCTATATAGTTATGGGATTTTGGGGGACATTCCTAATCCCAGCAGCACAGGAATTGGTGGTTTAAGACGGGGATTCATGAACTTTGAGAGACTATTGAAAGTTCCATGAAGTTTCACCTCCAAAGTATAAATCTCAGTGAAATATCTCTGTTTTTGTTAGAGAGTTAGAGTTCAGTGGACGAGGAAGAATGTTCTGGAAACACCTTATCCAGGACACTGTGGTTCAGCCACTTCCCTAAGATGAGCAGCAGATGGGCCTTGTTGTTGTGGCAGCGAGTTAGTGGTTTCCCTGGAGACGAACGGGTTGATCCAGACCAGAGGTGAATGCGACAGACGTTTTGGCAGACCGGGCCATCTTGGCAAAATGCTCTAAAGAGCTCCCAAGTGAGGCGATCAGCGAAAAACAAAATGGAGCTGAAGTGCTTTGCCAGTCCCGAAGCAACTCTGCAGCCTGGCCCACCACTGTTTAAAATATGATGTTTGTCTTCTTAAACTCAAACCTCTAATTAGGCCTTCTCCTAAACTGAATCCTCCTTATTTGGATGTGAGTGGGTGACTATTTTCTTATATGACTTTTAATTAGCAAGCATTTGTATAAACTTATATCAGTCTCACTGCCTGTATGCATCTCTGGTAGGTCCTTTTTTACAAGTATGTGTTGTCAGTGAGACTATTTCTGAGAATTTTCATATTTTCATATGTATGTCTCCTAGTCCTTTCCCCTCGTTCATTGCTAGTAAATAGAAGAGCGTTACAGTTTCTGAGTGAGGGAAATGAATAGCACTCACGCATCCCACACTTTTGAAAATGGATACACGGAGAGCGAGTGAACGAGAAGCGGAGAGAGGAGAGAAAAAGCAAAAATAAACAAATGTACACAAAGCAAGGACTCCGCATCACAGAGACGGAAAGGGCTGAAGGGTGAATGAGAATGAGCTCCCGTTGGTGTCAGAAGTGGGATCCAATTTAATCATATTCATTCCCCTTCCCTTAATGGACACTTGTGTGCCGCCTTCAAACCCCACATTCCATTAGCCTCTAGCCACTCTAAATGTATCTGGTTGTGTATGGACCTTTCTCTCATTCACGGGCATGCTGAATCTAAATCTATAGATGGCTGTCTGTGCAAGTGGCAGGCACTGATTGAAAAGTCCTAATGAGAATGAATACTGAAACCCCCTCTTCTCCGTGGGTAGGAGGGGAGAGTGGCCCAAAATACAGCCCCCAATAGTTAAACCTGCACTCGTGTGTTTCACTTCCCTTTAAAGTGTTCTGGAATATAGTAGTCCCTTGCAAAGCCAGGGTTGTGGGTTTGATTCCCACGGGGGACTAGTATGAAAATGAATGCTCTTACTACTGTAAGTCGCTCTGGATAAGAGTGTCTGCTAAATAGTGTAAATGTAAAATGAATATGCACAAGCAAAACACTGGGTCTGGCTCCTTATTTTGTTTGAATAGGGTCTGGATAATGACCTTGGCTTTAGTCCTTGCTATCTTTTTCTACTAACTGATGCAGGCTATCCTGGCCACTTCTGCTCCCCCTGTCACCTGATAGGAAGATTATCATCTGACCTTTATCAGTCGTGACGCTGGTTTCTAATTGGACAGCGCACAAGGGGAGAACAGACCAACTTTGTTAGGGTGCCAGCAAAATGGATGTTCTCTTTCCTGATTCGACCACCTTGTCTGTGGATGGTGACGTCATATGCATGTGCAGGATGTGTCTCTCAGGTTGTGAATGTACTGGCTAAGAAAAATCTTCTCTCATTGACAACTGGCAGGTTGGGCAAGTTCTGTATTAGAATGGCGGTAAATGGGATTGAGCTGTAGGTGATTGAGGCAAGCTTCAAACAGAAATTTGCATCCTGTAGCACAAACTCCAGAAAGTTCTGGGACACTGTAAAGTCCATGGAGAATAAGAGCACCTCCTCCCAGCTGCCCACTGCACTGAGGCTACAAAACACTGTCACCACCGATAAATCTACAATAATCAAGAATTTCAATAAGCATTTTTCTACGGCTGGCCATGCTTCTCACCTGGCTGCCCCTACCGCAGTTAACAGCTCTGCACCCCCCACAGCAACTTGCCCAAACCTCCCCCATTTCTCCTTCACCCAAATGCAGATAGCTGATGTTCTGAAAGAGCTGCAAAATCTGGATCCCTACAAATCAGCCAGGCTAGTCAATCTGGACCCTCTCTTGCTAAAATTATCCTCCACAATTGTTGCAACCCCTATTACTAGCCTGTTCAACCTCTCTTTCAAATCGTCTGAGATCCCTAAAGATTGGAAAGCTGCCGCGGTCATCCCCCTCTTCAAACGGGGTGACACACTCTGACACTTTCTAAAGTCTTCGAAAGCCAAGTTAACAAACAGATGACCAACCATTTCGAATCCCAATGTACCTTCTTCCGCTATGCAATCTGGTTTCCGAGCTGTTCATGGGTGCACCTCAGCCACGCTCAAGGTCCTAAATGATATCATAACCGCCATCAATAAAAGACAATACTGTGCAGTCGTATTCATCGACTTGGCCAAGACTTTCGACTCTGTCAATCACCGCATTCTTATCTGCAGACTCAACAGCCATGGTTTCTCAAATGACTGCCTCGCCTGGTTCACCAACTACACTTCAGACAGAGTTCAGTGTATCAAGTCAGAGGGCCTGTTGTCCGGACCTCTGGTAGTCTCTATGGGGGTGTCACAGGGTTCAATCATTCCCTGATCCACCTTTACGCAGACGACACCATTCTGTATACTTCTGGCCCTTCCTTGGACACTGTGCTGTCTAATCTCCAAACGAGCTTCAATGCCATACAACACTCCTTCCGTGGCCTCCAACTGCTCTTAAACACTAGTAAAACCAAATGCATGCTTTTCAACCGTTCGCTGCCTGCACCCGCACGCCCGACTAGCATCACCACCCTGGATGGTTCCGACCTAGAATATGTGGACCTCTATAAGTACCTAGGTGTCTGGCTAGACTGCAAACTCTCCTTCCAGACTCATATCAAACATCTCCAATCCAAAATCAAATCTGAGTCAGCTTTCTATTTCGCAACAAAGCCTCCTTCACTCACGCAGCAAAACTTACCCTAGTAAAACTGACTATCCCACTGATCTTCGACTTCGGCGATGTCATCTACAAAATAGCTTCCAACACTCTACTCAGCAAACTGGATGCAGTTTATCACAGTGCCATCCGTTTTGTTACTAAAGCACCTTATACCACCCACCACTGCGACCTGTATGCTCTAGTCGGCTGGCCCTCGCTACATGTTCGTCGCCAGACCCACTGGCTCCAGGTCATCTACAAGTCTATGCTAGGTAAAGCTCCGCCTTATCTCAGTTCACTAGTCACGATAGCAACACCCGTAGCACACGCTCCAGCAGGTGTATCTCACTGATCATCCCTAAAGCCAAAACCTCATTTGGCCGCCTTTCCTTACTCTGCTACCTGCGACTGAAACAAATTGCAAAAATCTCTGAAGTTGGAGACTTATCTCCCTCACCAACTTTAAACATCTGCTATCTGAGCAGCTAACCGATCGCTGCAGCTGTACATAGTCCATCGGTATATAGCCCACCCAATTTACCTACCTCATCCCCATACTGTTTTTATTTTATTTACTTTTCTGCTCTTTTGCACACCAGTATCTCTACCTGCACATGTTCATCTGATCATTTATCACTCCAGTGTTAATCTGCAAAATTGTAATTATTAATTCCTATGGCCTATTTATTGCCTACCTCCTCATGCCTTTTGCACACAATGTATATAGATAATTTTTTTCTACTATGTTATTGACTTGTTTGTTTATTGTTTACTCCATGTGTAACTCTGTGTTGTTGTCTGTTCACACTGCTATGCTTTATCTTGGCCAGGACGCAGTTGCAAATGAGAACTTGTTCTCAACTAGCCTACCTGGTTAAATAAAGGTGAAATAAAAAATTAAATTAAAATAACCTGAAAGGCCGCTCAGCAAGGAAGAAGCCACTGCTCCACCACCACCATAAAAAAAGCCAGACTACGGTTTGCAACTGCACATGGGGACAAAGATCATACTTTTTGGAGAAATGTCCTCTGGTCTGATGAAACAAAAATAGAATTGTTTGGCCATAATGACCATTGTTATGTTTGGGGAAAAAAGGGGGAGGCTTGCAAACCAAAGAACACCATCCCAACCGTGAAGCATGGGGGTGGCAGCATCATGTTGTGGGGGTGCTTTGCTGCAAGAGGGACTGGTGCACTTCACAAAATAGATGGCATCATGAGACAGGAAAATTATGTGGATATATTGAAGCAACATCTCAAGACATCCGTCAGGAAGTTAAAGCTTTGTCGCAAATGGGTCTTCCAAATGGAAAATGACCCCAAGCATACTTCCAAAGTTGTGGCAAAATGGCTTAAAGACAACAAAGTCAAGGTATTGGAGTCGCCATCACAAAGCCCTGATCTCAATGGGCCAAAATTCACCCAACTTATTGTGGGAAGCTTGTGGAAGGCTCCCCGAAACATTTGACCCAAGTTAAACAATTTAAAGGCAATGCTACCAAATACTAATTGAGTGTATGTAAACTTCTGACCCACTGTGAATGTGATGAAAGAAATAAAAGCAGAAATAAATCATTCTCTCTGCTATTATTCTGACATTTCACATTCTTCAAATAAAGTATTGATCCTAACTGACCTAAGACAGGGAATTTTTACTAGGATTAATTGTCAGGAATTGCATAAATGTATTTGGCTTAGGTGTATGTAAACTTCCGTCCGACTTCAACTGTATATCTCCCTCACTAACTTTAAGCATCAGCTGTCAGAGCAGCTTACCGATCATTGCAGCTGTACATAGCCCATCTGTAAATAGCCCACCCAACTACCTCATCCCCATGTTATTTTGTTTTTGCTCCTTTGCACCCCAGCATCTCTACTTGCACATTCATCTTCTGCACATCCATCACTCCAGTGTTTAATTGCTGAATTGTAATTATTAAGTCACTATGGCCTGTTTATTGCCTTACCTCCCGAATCTCACTACATTTGCACACTCTGTATATAGACTTTTCTATTGAGTTATTGACTGTACTTTTGTTTATCCCATGTGTAACTCTGTGTTTGTGTCGCACTGTTTTTCTCAATCTTGGCCACGTCGCAGTTGTAAATGTGAACTTGTTGTCAACTGGCCTACCTGGTTAAATAAAGGTGAAATATATATTTTTTTAAATGACAAGTCCCAATTACAGTTGGGTAGGTGGTTGCTTGTGGCAGCAAAGAGGAAAACGGGTGATGAGCCTTTCTTTTTTACTCTTTCTCTTTTGCTCTCTCCAGGGCTGGCTTTGAGCAGGATATCGAGGGAGACCACTCGCTGTACCCTGAGAACTGCCTTGGTGAGCGATCATCAACTTCCCCATACAGTAGCAACAGGCCAATCATCTAAATATAAGCCCTGTAAAAAAAGGGTCTATTCCTTCATGGAAGTACAAATCATTCAGAAAGAATTCAGACCCCTTCCCTTTTTCCACATTTTGTTTTACGTTACAGCCTTATTCTAAAAGGGATTTTTTTTAAGTCCTCATCAATCTACACATAATACCCCATAATGAAAAAGCGAAAAGGGGGTTTTAGAAAGTTCTGCAAATTTATTAAAAATAAAAAACATATGATTGATTTGGAAAGGCACACACCTGTCTATATAAGGTCCACAGTGCATGTCAGAGCAAAAACCAAGCCATGAGGTTGAAGGATTTGTCCGTAGAGCTCAGAGACGGGATTGTGTTGGCACAGATCTGGGAAGAAAAATGTATGCAGCATTGAAGGTCCCCAAGCACACAGTGGTCTTTGGAACCACCAAGACTCTTCCTAGAGCTGGCCTCCCGGCCAAACTGAGTAATCGGGGGAGAAGGGCCATGGTCAGTTAAGTGATCAAGAACCCGATGGTCACTCTGACAGAGCTCCGTAGTTCCTCTGTGGAGAACCTGTGGAGAACCTTCCAGAAGGACAAACATCTATCCAGTACTCCCAATCAGGCCTTTATGGTAAAGTTGCCAGACAGAAGCCACTCCTCAGTAAAAGGCACATGACAGTCCACTTGGAGTTTGCCAAAAGGACTATCAGTCCATGAGAAACAAGATTCTCTGGTCTGGTGAAACCAAGATTGAACTCTTTGGCCTGAATGCCAAGCGTTACGTCTGGAGGAAACCTGGCACCATCCCTACGGTGAAGCATGGTGGTGGCAGCATCATGCTGTGGGGATGTTTTTCAGCTGCAGCGGCTGGGAGATTAGTCAGAATCGAGGGAGAGATGAGCAGACCAAAGTACCGAGAGATCCTCGATGAAAACACAGCCAAGACAACGCAGGAGTGGCTTCGGGACGAGTCTCTGAATGTTCATGAGTGGCCCAACCAGAGCCTGGACTTGAACCCGGTCGGAAATCTTTGGGGAGAATTGCAAAAATGTCTAAAAAACTGTTTTTGCTTTGTCATTATGGGGTATTGTGTAGGGATTGAGTGGGATTAAAAAAAAAATCCATTTAAGAATAAGGCTGTAACATAACAAAATGAGGAAAAATTCAAGGGCTCTAAATACTTTCCGAAGGCACTGTACATGGAAGAGTGGATGTCACAGGCTTCCATGGTGTAATATCAAATACCTTCTCCCCTTTTGTTTGCTCTGTTATGGATTTAATTGATGTAACAATGTTTCATTTGCTGCCTGTCAATCTGCCAGCTAACATTGAAGTAGTATGTTCTTAAGGTACACACGAAAGTTATATCAGCAATTTTACTTGACTACAAGAATATGAGGAGAAAAGTATTGTTGGGGAGAAAACAGCACATCTAAAAAGTATTTTATGACACTTGAATCCACAACTGGGTCACAGTTTGGAAATATCCAGAGCAGTCCAACCTACTTGCATGTCACGCCACCATAAAAAAACATTTGTTTTCTTATGTCTTTGTGAGTGGTATTGTAATTCACTCCGTCTTTTGTTTTCGGTAGTAATGCTGTGTTTTGCTCCCATCAGCAGATGTTCTGGCGACCAAGCGAAACCAGAACCCCGCGGCAGACTCAGCCTACGGTCAGTTTCCATTTTTCCCCCAGTCTCTTTCTCCCTCCTTTCTCCCTGTGTTGGGTTCCACATTATTTTATTGCAGTATGACTGAGCATAAACACTTTTAAGTTGCATGCAATGAATTTGCATTATCTATTGGCAATTTGTAGTTTCACTTAAGGTTTCACACTAGACAACTTGAAAATGAAAGAATAGACAAATCTTTTCGGTGTCTGTTAAACCTTTTGACTTGGAGACCATACCATTATAGGTTTTGGGTTACTTGTAATTCAAAGTATTGTTTGTTTTGAACAGGTTCAGTTCGCTCATTAAGAGCTACAAACATTCCTCTAGTTCCACATGTTGTAGAGAAGATTAAACTTAAGTTGCTGCTTTTGGAAATGGAGGCTCATGAGTAAGTGTCACGTTCTGACCATAGTTCTGTTATTTTATTCTTTGTTTTAGTATGGTCAGGGCGTGAGTTGGGGTGGGCAGTCTATGTTTGTTTTTCTATGTTGGTTTTTGTGTTCGGCCTAGTATGGTTCTCAATCAGAGGCAGGTGTCGTTAGTTGTCTCTGATTGAGAATCATACTTAGGTAGCCTGGGTTTCACTTTTGGTTTGTGGGTGTTTGTTTCCGTGTGAGTGTTTGGGCCACACGGTACTGTTTTGGGTTTTGGAAATTCACGTCATTCGTTTATTGTTTTGATTCAGTGTTCAGTGCTTTCTTTAATTAAAATCATCATGAACACTTACCACGCTGTGCTTTCGTCCGATCCTTACTCCTCCTCAGACGGAGAGGAGGAAATCCGTTACAGAAACACCCACCACAAGAGGACCAAGCAGCGTGGTAACGGGCAGCAGCAGCAGCGGCCGAAAACACAAGACTCCTGGACTTGGGAGGAGATGTTGGACAGCAAGGGACCCTGGGCACAAGCAGGGGAATATCGCCACCCTAATGCAGAGCTGGAGGCAGCGAAGGCAGAGAGGCGCTGGTATGAGGAGGCAGCCCGGCAGTGCGGCTGGAAGCTCTAGAGGCAGCCCCAAAAATGTATTGGGGGGGTGGCACACGGGGAGTGTGGCTAAGTCAGGTAGGAGACCTGAGCCAACTCCCTGTGCTTACCGGAGAGCGAGAGGGACCGGGCAGGCACCGTGTTATGCGGTGGAGCGCACAGTGTCCCCGGTGCATGTGCATAGCCGGTGCAGTACATTCTAGCTCCTCGTATCGGCCGGGCTAGAGTGGGCATCGAGCCAGGTGCCATGAAGCCGGCTCTACGCATCTGGTCTCCAGTGCGTCTCCTCGGACCGGCGTACATGGCACCAGCCTTACGCATGGTGTCCCCGGTTCGCCAGCACAGCCCTGTGGCCTGCTACGGGGAGCATTCAACCAGGTAAGGTTGGGCAGGCTCGGTGCTCAAGAGCTCCAGTGCGCCTGCAAGGTCCGGTCTATCCGGTGCCACCTCCACGCACCAGCCCTCCGGTGGCAGCCCCCCGCACCAGGCTGTCTCTCCGTCTTCTCCCTACAGGAGTCTCCCGTCTGTCCTGAGCCTCCAGAGTCTCCCGTCCCTCCTGAGCCTCCAGAGTCTCCCGTCCCTCCTGAGCCTCCAGAGTCTCCCGTCTGTCCTGAGCCTCCAGAGTCTCCCGTCTGTCCTGAGCCGCCAGAGTCTCCCGTCTGTCCTGAGCCGCCAGAGTCTCCCGTCTGTCCTGAGCCGCCAGAGTCTCCCGTCTGTCCTGAGCCGCCAGAGTCTCCCGTCTGTCCTGAGCCGCCAGAGTCTCCCGTCTGTCCTGAGCCGCCAGAGTCTCCCGTCTGTCCTGAGCCGCCAGAGTCTCCCGTCTGTCCTGAGCCGCCAGAGTCTCCCGTCTGTCCTGAGCCGCCAGAGTCTCCCGTCTGTCCTGAGCCGCCAGAGTCTCCCGTCTGTCCTGAGCCGCCAGCCAGCCAGGAGCTGCCAGCCAGCCAGGAGTCGCCAGCCAGCCAGGACCTTCCAGAACCGTCAGCCAGCCAGGAGCTGCCAGAGCCGTCCTTCACTCCGGAGCTGCCGGAGTCTCCCGCCTCTCCGGCGCTGCCGGAGTCTCCCGCCTGTCCGGCGCCGCCGGAATCTCCCGTCCATTCGGGACCCATGGCTAAGGTCCCCAGTCGGAGGTCGGAGGCGAGGGTCGCTGCTCGTAAGAGACCACAGGGGCGGTTGAGGAGGCGGACAAAAACTGTGGTGAAGTGGGGTACACGTCACGTTCTGACCATAGTTCTGTTGTTTTATTTTTGTTTTAGTATGGTCAGGGCGTGAGTTGGGGTGGGCAGTCTATGTTTGTTTTTCTATGTTGGTTTTTGTGTTCGGCCTAGTATGGTTCTCAATCAGAGGCAGGTGTCATTAGTTGTCTCTGATTGAGAATCATACTTAGGTAGCCTGGGTTTCACTTTTGGTTTGTGGGTGTTTGTTTCCGTGTGAGTGTTTGGGCCACACGGTACTGTTTCGGGTTTTGGAAATTCACGTCATTCGTTTATTGTTTTGATTCAGTGTTCAGTGCTTTCTTTAATTAAAATCATCATGAACACTTACCACGCTGTGCTTTCGTCCGATCCTTACTCCTCCTCCGATGAAGAGGAGGAAATCCGTTACAGTAAGATCAGTTACATTTCCTAAACCAAGAGATCAAGATTAAATGGATCCCCTTGGGTAACCGATATGTGATGTTCTTTTAATCTCACAATTCATGAATGGGCATGCCCAAGTCAATAAACCCCTCAGGTAGGCCTAATAATACTTGAGTGTCGTAATTGTTAATTACAGAGCGAGCCTCACACCAGGGAAGACCCTCATTATGTAATATAAGCCCAGCCTTAGCCGTTCACTGTGATGAACCCATGGAGTAAATGACACTATTAGAGGCTAATGGAGACTCTACCCTCAGCTGCCAACAGGCACGTTGGGCATTAACCTCCTGGCGCAGGCCAGCCAAGCGTGAAGGTCCATGTCAGGGGAGTGATTTCTCAATTGGTGGAAGAGCCCAATTCCTACTGGATACTGCCATTTTGGTAATGCCAATTTAGTTTCAAATTGGGAATAGTGGCTTAGTTAAAAAGTAACATTTAAAACACATTTATATTAGAGCACATTTCCCCCTTGGATCTTGTGGCTGCAATGAACTGTACAATCAAGTCAACACAGATGGCATGTTGACGGAACAACATATTCCAGTGAGTGAACTTTTCAACTAGCCCCCAGGTGCAATCTGTGTGGGGAAAAAAAATATGGCAGTATCGCCTCCGCAGCCTCATTAGCAATCAATCCCATCATGCAGCAGCACACAGGGTTCAAGGTGGCCCTCCACGAGCACAGGGAACATAGCGGAGGTCACTGAAACCCCTTAGAAACACTGGCAATGCCAAAGACCTTGAAACGGTCTTGATGAATACGCAGAAACGTCGGGACTCCAGTCACTGAACAGGCGTAGGGAGCATGCCAAAATTTTGCCAGGTAATGGACATAGTGACTGTCATTTCCGAATGCCTTTGAAACAAACATTGGAACAAATCCATTTAATGAAGGCAATGCTTTACAGATCCTAGTTAAAGCCGGGAGATGGAAATATCATATGACAACTTTCCATGACATTAGTATTTAATAGATTATGACTTTGATTCTTATGTAGATTTATCCTACATAAGTTATAAGGATGAATCCTGCCCAGATATTTGACTTGTTGTTTCATATTAGCTTTATTTCTTTATATATTACTTTATTTATATTACTTTATATATCATGTAGAGACATACAGTGCATCAATAGGACATAGTGAATGCAGAGTTAGTTATCGAACTGCAGCTCATATAATAAATGACAGTGGCCTTGTGCCCATCTATGATTACTCAACAAAGTGGACCGCAGTGTTCTAAGAGATTGGTCCTGCGGCTGTAGAACATTGGACAAATCTCTGTTGGCTTTGCCAGCTGGCTCGAACAGTCCGGTCCATAAATTGGCTTTGGTTTGTCCCGAAAGCTCGACAAGGTCTTTAAAAGGAACAAGAGCCCCGTATAAGGCCTTCGAAAAGGTCTTGCAGTCGAACGCTGTGAAAAGGAACAGAATTACCTGCAATTTGACTTATTTGGCAGTAACCGATGCCATAGACCTTCCCTTTTTAATGCTTGGAAGATAACACAGAGACACTCAATTTGTAAGTGCTTCAACTCGTTAAAAACACTTTAGGAACTCGGCGGTGGATCGTCCGCTCGGGTGGTGGTATGCAATTATGGGGCCGAGGTGTAGCAGAAATCACAACAGATTGTCTCATGTGCATGCGTTATGTGGACGTCCACGTATCCTAATTACTTTTACAACAGCTTAACGTGTATTTCCTATGGCTTATTATCACCTTGTAACAGTATACACCACGCGGGGCCGGGGCCCTATCAATAACACTCGCACACGACACACACGTCTTCACCTAGTGGAAATCCACGGCAGAGAGAATCATACTGCAGAAGGTGTTACGCCGTATTGAAAAGGCTGGGGAAATGATTGAATCGCCGGTTGGTGTTGACGTTCAGATTGAGTCAGCCAAAGAGAAGATTGGTCTTTTGAGACCAGACTGACTATACTTTTTCTCACCACTAAGAACAACACAGACCTCCATTAACCCCTGAGAGTGAGTGAGTCATTATAGCTGCTTATCATGCTCAGATGTTCATGTATTCAGCTTCTCTTGGGGGTGCCTAGTGGCTTTACTTGTTGACGCAGTGATTTCCCGGGCACATTCATGAAGGTAACATCAATCCTGAAGGGAAGCGCTGTCGTGTTAGGCTTGGCAGCCCCCATTACAGCCATGAGGGTGCTCCGCATGAAACGGGCAAAACAAGATAATGAATTTCCTGCCCGTCAAGCAAAGTGTGCATATGGGAAAGTCAATGATTCCAGTGGCATCTATCCTAGAGATAGGCGAGGCGTTGTACAGAACCAACAGCAATGTGTCATGGTCGGAAGCAGAGATTTGCCGGACTGGGGGTGAATTCACTTTAATGATGGGATGGTGGAGATTTTACCTGAAAATATTTTCCTTTTCAGGAATATATATATATATATTGTACAAACAAGAATGGCAAAGAATGACCTTTCACTAAAGCTTTAGTTATTGCATTGTCTATTTTCCGCATTCTCACTAAAAAGCTTTACAGATCTGTCTTCATAGAAGATTTATTAAAGAGGGTTCCCCGATACTCTTATTAAAATGTGGATTATTTGAACAAATCACAAGCTTCTCCAGCATACAGCATTTTTCTGTATTACTTAAACCTAATGTTCCAATTGTCCTGGCTCAAGGGTGCTCATAAAACCAAGTTCAGAAGATAAATGTGTGACTATAAACCCAGGCAGAAATACATTACTGGCAACCTGAAGTAGAGCTCTGTTGAACCTAAAGACCTGCTGAAAATACCAGATGCTCCCCATTTGAATTGGATACGTGAAAATGCACTATTTTCTAGTTGTATAACTAGGAAACGTATTGTACTATGCAAACTGTTTGACTGTTCCGATTATGTTTCCTGGCGGGCTCTAGTGATCATGCCTTTCCCCTCAACCACTAATGACAAAATGCCTTAAATATGTTAAGGCAACGTGCATATACACCGTTTTAATAACACTCGAAACAATACTATCTGGAGTTCAGTTAAGAGAGCATTCACTGTGCACTCCACTTCTACCGAGTGCTAAATGTTTATTCCTCTGCCTGAATCATCTCTATCTGTGCTACTGTTAAAATACCTTTTATGAACCTTTTGACTGGGATGTATACAACAATGTATGCAATATAGGCTACAACAATATGGATATACAGATAACTGCCAAAATAAAGGAAACACCAACCAAGTGTCTTAATAGGATGTTGAGTCACCACGAGCCAGAGCAGCTTCAATGCACCTTGGCATAGATTCTACAAGTGTTGTTCTTCCATGCCAAATTCCATCATTTGGTGTTTTGTTGATGCTGGTGGAAAACGCGGTCTCAGGCGCCGCTCCAGAATCTCCCTTAAGTGTTCGGTTGGATTGAGATCTGGTGACTGAGACGGCCATGGCATATGGTTTACATCGTTCTCATGCTCATCAAACCATTCAGTGACTACTCGTGCCCTGTGGATGGGGAAATTGTCATCCTATGGGGGCATAGCCATGGTAGCCAAAATAATGGCCTGCCTAGTATTTTTATACATGACCCTAAGCCTGATGGGATGTTAATTGCTTAATTAACTCAGGAACCACAACTGTGTAGAAGCACCTGCTTTCAATATACTGTGCTTTGTATCCCTCGTTTACTCACGTGTTTCCATTATTTTGGCTGTTACCTGTATCTGCCAGAGGGTGTTTGTTCACAAAAACACATCAAGGCAGGGTAGACATTCTGATGCATGTTTTGCTCACTGGTAGTTCCATAATCCTTCAAAAGGCACATGCTGCCATGTCCTGAGGCCTGGTCTAGCATCCATTGGCACTAAGCAGAGAAATCTGGACACCTCACACTCCCTGCAGATATGCATATGTCCTGTTCATTCAAGCCAAATACAGTGGGATGATCACACCCTTTATTAGCACTAGCCATAATACTTACACTTTGTGCCATATCGTGTCAAAATCCCGCCAAGATGAATGCTTCATAAACGTGTAATTATCTGTCTTCACATACAGTAGCATTGCTGTCCTGCCAACACAAGTAGCACTGCAGTGAAGCATCAAACAGTCCATTGTGATTGGTTGAAATATTAACCAGTCTATGCTTTACATAACTGTTATGGTCAGTGATAAAAGGCTGAATAAAGTGCAGGTTACTTGGGACTGTGTATCTATCAAACTTGGCTAATGGCCAAGACATTTGGTTGCTGAATGGAATTTAAGGAGTATGCACGGATTATTATTCTGTAGAGTGTCTCAGATCAATTCAAAACACAAGTCTGTGTGTGTGTGTGTGTGTGTGTGTGTGTGCTTCACACTCCTAACCCATCACCCACCACTACCACACTCTCTAAGGTAACAGAGTTTCTCATTTCTGTCAGCTGCTCGTGACCTTTAAGGTAGACTATCAACGGACAGTGGGTGCCGCAACATAGGCAATGTCAACATCCCTTGTCTCGCAGTGCGTGAATGCCAATGCATCGGCCTATGAGTGGAATCTAATGCCAGTGCTGGAGTCCCTGTGCCTGCTTACATATTCAGTCCCTGAATATTCCTTCCTCTGTTCTTTCCCCTGAATCATTGTCATAAAATGGCATCATGTCTTTGATTTTGTGATAGCTTGGTTTCTAATAGAAGTCATTTGTACTCTGAGTTAGTGACAAGCAGAAGACATATTGTACAGTATATTGACTTATCTTTGTTGTCAAATGGTATCTGGAGCATATCCAAGCCAATCATTTCCCTTGTAATATCTGTTTACTGGAGTTGGTAGGTACCGCACACATACAGCACTGTTTTGACAACAACAAAAGTCATAACTCACTTCACAGATCCCTACGTTTTAACCCTTGATTGCTACTCTAAAGTTAGTTGGCAGGCAGTGCCATCATAATTGCTCGGAGCACAGGATCTCAAACCGGTGCTGAAATCCGCGGCTTACCATGCATTTGGTTCCCATTAGAGGCAAGGAATCCTCTGGGAACATCACTCTTTCTGCAACTCTGTGACCTACTTCTGCGTCTATATGAGAACCACATGGGAGGGCCTTTACTCGACAGGGCTTTCGAGAGAAAGACATTCGCTTTGTTTGAGTCAAATTACCATATCTGTGTCTCTCGCCCCATCCTATTTTTAACTAATGTTGGAGAAAAAAAGAGAATGATGAGGTGAAAACAAGCGGAACATGTTGCTGCTCACCGGGGGCAGATGATATTAGTGGTGGGTGGATGTGTGTGTTCTATTTCGGTATAATTTTGCATAAAGTACATCATTATTATGTATGGTTCTGCCTCGAACTTTCAGTTATAGAAATCTGTTGATATGTTGCAAGGACACGGGCCAAGTACTATTTCATACTTCACACTTTAACACTGTCCAATTACTCAAAGGAATCAAAATTCCATGAACCTACATGGTACCTTTTTAATGAATGAAAAGTGACTGACCAGAACCTTTCTCAGGAAGCAGCAAGCTACGCTTCCTTTAGTTACCTCAGTCCAGCACGTTCATCCACTCCTCCTAATCCCTCTGATGACATTTTAATGGAGCTCCCCAGAGTACACAGACACCATTACCTCTGTTGGGCTAAACCCAACTCCAGCTGCTGCTCTGCTGGATATGCCAGGGCACTGTTCTCATTTAGCCTCCCCATAACCGAGTCTCGATACTTGGCTGCAGTGTGCCAGTTTGAGCCCTGATAAGCTTCTGGATATCTAAGTGTTGATCTTGGCCAGTGCGAGAAGCCAGGTGCACCTGCAGTGAAGTATGAACTCAAATAAACTCTTTCTTTCCCAGGGTCTTCTAAGCTGTTTGTGCTCTGTGTTTAGAGTCTGGGCTGATTTGGGTGTTTGCTATGATGAACGAGTAGACTGTCTGGAGGCTTGTCTGTCACGGCCTCCTGAGACGGTGGCAGCAGAGTACTTGGCAGGATAGTGCTCCGTGTTTGACGGAGGGAAGAAGGACTGACTTGAGGCTGGATTCAATCCGTATCGCGGGACGTTCCGCGTTATAGCTCGATTTAAATTTAAAGGCAATCTTCCCGCGTTCGCAGAGACTGCATTCGCGGTAACGCTGCTTACGTCATCTCAATCGGAAATGACCTTTACGTTTTAATGCGGATCTTCCGCGATACTTCTGCAATACGGATGGAACCTGATTTAGCGTGAGTCAAGGCTGTTACAGTCACAACAGGGGGGACGGTTGAATGTGAAATCCTTTTTATGTCATGACAGGATCTGACAAGGTAATGCTTTTATTTTCGTATGGGCTAAGTCATGACCTCACTATCTTTCTTTTTCTCTTTTAGGTGTCCGAAGGCTCCCTGACATGGAGAAGTCCAGCCCCAGCGTCCACTACACCCTCCTGATCGCCTGCGTCCTGGTTGCCTTTTTCCTCGGTGCCATCCTCTCCGGCTTCCTGGTGTCATGCTACTGCAGTCACAATGCCCGCCGTGCCCACCGGCTTGGCAAGGACCCTGAGGCATCCCTCCACCCCGCCCTCTCGCTGCGCAGCCTGGCCAAGCTAAATGGCCTGCTGGACGGCCAGCCGAAAGAGGAGAAGCTGGATGTGTCTACGCCCAAGATGTACAGCTCCTTCGTTCCCAACGGAAAGGAGCACACTCCGGGCAGGCACGGGATGTCCCTGGGAGACCCTGACCTTAACCTCTCCCAGGGGGAGAACCTCTCGGGCCTACCCACCCCTGACTCCACCCCGGAGCTGCCGATCAAGAACATGAAGGCCTTCCGGAACCAGTGGGAGAGGAACCAGAACTGCAACAACGCAAAGGAGTCTAAGGCACCGCCTGGCACCGGTTTCGGCCTGGGTTCGTCGAGATCCAGCTCGGGGGTCACCCAGCAGGTGTTCCCCTTCTCCCACAGCCTGACCAATGGCCAAGCCCTCGGGCACCTGCCCGAGGAGAGGAAGATCCCCAACGACGAGCGTGCAAAGGGGGCTTCGGCCTCCCAGTCCTCCTCCTGCTACCCGCAGACGGTTGTGGATGTGGCGGCCCTGGACGAGCTCCTCAAGCACATCCACGAGGTCAGCGCCTCAGGCAGCCACAGCATCACTGTGCTGACCTCACCGTGTGCTCCCCTGCCGGGTAGCTCCAGCTCCAGCCATAACCACAGTCACAGCCAGAGCAGCTTCAGATCCCAGCCCCAGATCCCCGAGACTGAGTCGGCCCAGTACTACAGCTCCTCCACCCTGCCCAGGGACAGTCTGACCCGCCGCCTGGACGTGCCCCCAGACGCTGCTGCCGCCTCCCCGCTGCAGCAGCAGTCCATCCCCGAGCGGAGCTCAGTGACTCGCCACCACTCCCAGAGGCATTTAATGATCAAGATGGGCAACGGAGGGGCCGTCCCGCGCCAGCACAGCTTCAGACAGGGCGGGGTTGGGCCACCACCCCACCAGCTGCTCACCCGGATCAACTCTGGAGGTGGTGGTGGTAGCGGCGGGGGAGGGGTTGGCTTTGAAGCCCACCGGCCACTCATCCCCAGTGCCTGCCTGACACGGCAGCACAGCTACAGCGAACCGCCCCACCTCCACCGCGCCGCCATTGTACGCCGCACTGCCTCCCTCAAGCCCCAGGTACCCCCCAAGCCCCTCTTCCTGCCCGCCACTTCGCCCGTAAACGAGCAAGGCAATTACAACTACTGAGAGCTTGGAGTCGGACTGAGAGGCCCCAAAACGACAGACAATGTAACCTCGCTCCTCTCAGAGTTAGGGCAACTCCCATGTGACGGGGGGGGGGGTTAAGTGGGGTTCGAGAGGGCAACAACCGGGACTGGCATATCTTTTGACGAGACGGCCGACAATAGCCTCCACACCTGATGAATGTCCTTATACCATATTGGTATTATTGCAATGCTACTTGATCACAGGACAGTGATGGATTAACAGCATATAGAACATGTGGTAGTATTGAATTGACTTGGAGGATCTGTACCCTCGTTTGAGGCCAAAGAATAGAGTAACAGGGGCCCAAAACTCAATGTAAAGGACAGATCGCCAGTCGGCCACCAAAGCTGTGAACAATGCCTGCTTTAGCTTGGACCCAAGGCCACAACTTAAGAGAGCACCTCACAACACAAACAGTGCTCATCCTGCCTGTAATGTATGTATACTGTATGCGTGTGTGTATACATGTATATGCACTTCATGTTAAGATACCAGAGGGCAGAACCATGAAGCAGCTACATTAACTGTGGTGAGATGGTCAACTCCTAGCCATTTCTTAACCCTCTTATGACAGAGATACCATGGAGGCGCCACTCAGTACACACATTCGGTATATACATCCCTCGACGAGGGATTTAGCAATAACTTACCGTTGTGCAGTTAAGTATCAACTGTACCCCTTGATATAAGGGTAAGTATTATACTTCTTGCAGCATACCATAAGAGATGACCACTTTGATAATGCTTGGAAAATTATTAATTCTGTATTAGTGGAATGATGCTGAGGAACGAGACACATGGCGTCAGTATAGACCCATCATGCATCATAGCGTTACTATTATGTTTGTCCCTGGTGGATGGGGGCTCCGCTAGCCTGTGACAGAAGGCCGCCTCGGGGCCTGATGAGTTAGGAGAATCCTTGCCCTGCATTTGGAATTCTTACTTTTTGGACATAAATGCTACGATAACTCCAGAGGAATTTAACAAGCCCCCAATATGACTGTCATTGTCATTCAAGAAGAGGATGCAGTACACTGCAACCCCAAAAACAATTTGTTTCATCCTTAACACTTAGTGAGAATTGGTTCCACATTGAGGTGCAATCATTCAGGCTATGTATTATATTAGCATTATAAAATTATATTTAAAAAGTCAAGTCTTAAAGCGGAGCCCCAAGAAATCACTCATGGGCACATAGCGCCCTCTTATGGACAAGCCCTTAATAACTGTGTAATAAAGTCAGTAATTATGTTTACCATATTGCTATTAACATTGTGGATGTTGTTGTAAATAAAGGCATCTGTGGAATAATACTAGCCAAACTTTGATTTGTATGTGTTAATGTGTGCCTTATTTAATAATGTGGTGTGGAAAAGGGAAAAAAGTCTTGTTTTTGTCTCCATCGTTCTGTTGTCATTACAAATTCATTTCAAATCTGTCCTCCTGCACGGACTCCATTATCAGAGGTTCTATTTCTACTGACAGCTGTTTTAAAAAATTGCATTCGTCTTTTTTTTTTTTTTTTCATGAATTTTAAGCTTCTTTATATACTGTATATTTAATGACAAAGGAGCTAGGTTGGAAAAGATGAGTAGATCTGAAAGTATATCAGCAATGTTAGGTCTGTGTCATGTTTTTTTTTGAAAGAGCTCTCAAATATGTTTGAAATGGTATGGACATAGGCTGAGGCATTAACTCTGCTTTACAAAGAAATTGTATTTAATAAGGGCTCTATTCAGTCTAAAGCTGAAGCATTACAGATTCCGATAGAATTGTTAAGGTCATTTCCCATTGAGCCGACATACGCAGCGCGAATGCAGTGTCTGCTAAAGCGGGAATATTGCATTTAAATTTCAATCACGCTGTAAAGCAGGATTTTCGCACTGCGGATTAAATATAGCCCCAAGTGTGGGGCGAAAGAGGCTAGCTGAGGGACTTGCAAATGAAAATGCTGCAAGAAGGGCTGGATGGTTGATGATTGCCTGGTCCAACAAGTATGCTATTCAAATGAAGCTCAGGATTGTAGGACATAAAGTAGGTGTCTGAAGATGCCTGAAGTGATGCCTACAGTGAGCTAACAGTGCCCATAGGTTTAGTTATTTCTTTGCTATTACTGTAAAGGGAAAATTCCAACCAAAAACTATCTTTTGGTATTTGTTTCATTAGTCTATTGTCGATCTAGTCCCCAAAATGTTTTGCATGTCAGCAATCAAGTTCATACGGCTGTATTTCTGTGTTTTTAAAGTTATAGATTAACTTGATGGCTGACAGTCCCAAAATGTTTGCATATGTCAACAATGGACAAATGAAACGAATACCAAAAGCTAGTTTTGGGGTAGAATTTTCCTTTAAATAGAGAAATAGCACCTGCAGCGTGTGTGTGTGCAAGGAACCAAGACTTTGTTTTACGTTGAGGTTAACAAGTGAGTTGATTGAGTGTGTGAACTGGCACCTTCTCTGCCTCAAGTTGAACAGAAATATCAAATAATTCAATGCTAATGTCAATTGCAAGACACGTCATGAAATGCCTACAACACTAAAACCACGTTATCTATATCCCCTCATCTGGCCACTTTGACAGAAAAAAAGTTGAGTTGGGTGCTAGAATAGATTCATGTAAACTGGTTACGTTTGAGTACTGTATGCCAATATTGAGTTCATATGCAATGTTTGCGTTTTCAATTGCTATAAAAATCCCTTCAGAAGAATGCTCTCTGACATACATCTAAAATGTATTTCATTTGACATCTTATTAATGTATCATACCCCTCACTCACTTGACCAATGAGGTTTACTCTTTTTGTAAATATAGCAAACCAGCAGTCACTTGCATCTCCATGGTGATTTCATTTATTTTTACAAGTGGACTTCGCCCCAGATGCTCCTGAATTCTATTAAACACAGCTGTATGTCCGCTACAATTAAAGATATCTAATAAAAGGATCTTCAAATGCATGTTGTATGTGTGTCAAATACGTCATACAACTGTGTGGCACCTGTCGTACGTAAACCAAGTCAATAGGGGCCCAATTACGACCTGAGTTGGAACGTAATTCCTTTTTATGCCCTTTTCTCTCTGTGTATTCTGACCTTGTATCAGGTATCAAGGTAAGACCCAGATGCAGAAAGTGTCGAAGTAGCAATGTTTATTACAGCAACAGGGGCAAAGGTACAGGACGGCAGGCAGGCAGGCTCAGGGTCAGGTCAGACAGAGGTTGGTAATCCAGAGGTGGGGCAAAGGTACAGGACGGCAGGCAGGCAGCCTCAGAGTCAGGGACAGGCAGAGTGGTCAGGTGGACGGGTACAGGGTCAGGCCAGGCAAGGGTCAAAAACCAGGAGGACGAGAAAAGAGAGACTGAGGAAAAGCAAAAACGCTGGTTGACTTGACAAACAAGACGAACTGGCAACAAACAGAGAACACAGGTATAAATACACAGGGGATAATGGGGGAGATGGGCGACACCTGGAGGGTGGTGGAGACCATCACAAAGACAGGTGAAACAGATCAGGGTGTGACACATTGAATTTAAGCATGACAATCGCGTGCCCTTATCCCGCTATTTGTTCAGGTGGCGATCGTATGACGTATTCTGACCTTGACTTAATTCCCTAATTATTCCACTACCTTTCGCACAAGGAAACCATGAATATGGTCTAGTGAACCTATCGATTCCAAGTGCAAAAATCATATTTCTTTTTTTCCGATAGAAATAACACCGTTCTCCATGCGCTGTAATTTACAACATGATTAAAGCTAGGTGCATTAGTAATCCATTTGGATAAGGGAATTGTAAATGCATTGTTTTGGATATATTTCACCCTATCATTTGTGGAGACAAATGTGAAACCAGTCATATGGCTGCAAACGCAAACATATCAACATATCACCTTTCCCACAGTAAAGTTTATAAAATGCTGTGCCGCTATGCAGAATTTCAACTGTATGGCCTTTGAAGTTGCACGGATGGGCACTCTCGAATTTCTTAATTATAGGCTACCCCGACTTTCTCTGTTTCCTATTTCTGTCAGTAGGCCTAATAATACATATTAAACTGCCAATTCACTGTTAGTTCCCTTCAGTTGGTATAGGCTACAACAGGCATCATCAACTAGATTCAGCCAGGGGCCGATTTCTTCTTGAGCGGTTGGTCGGGGGCCGGAACATAATTACAAATCATTTGTAGACTGGAAATTGACTGCAAGAAGCCCAAACAGATACAGTACCAGTCAAAGGTTCGGGGACACCTACTCATTCCAGGGTTTTTTCTTTATTTTTACTGTAGAATAATAGGCAAGACAAACTATGAAATAACACATATGGAATTATGTAGTAAGCAAAAAGTGTTAAGTAAATAAAACAAATATTTTATCTGAGATTCTTCAAAGTAGCCACCCTTTGCCTTGATGACATCTTTGCACACTTTTGGCGTTCTCTGAACCAGTTTCATGAGGTAGTCACCTAGAATGCATTTCAATTAACAGTAAAAGTTAATTTGTGGAATTTCTTTCCTTTTTAATGCGTTTGAGCCATTCAGTTGTGTTGTGACAAGGTATGGATGGTATACAGAAGATAACCCTATTTGGTAAAATACCAAGTCCATATTATGGCAAGAACAGCTCAAATATGCAAAGAAAAACAACAGTCCATCATTACTTAAAAAATGTCAACAACTTTTTTCAAGTGCAGTTGCGAAAACCATCAAGCACTATGATGAAATTTAACTAGGCAAGTCAGTTAAGAACAAATTCTTATTTACAATGACGGCCTACTGAGGAACAGTGGAACTGACTTGTTCAGGGGCAGAATGACAGATTTTTACCTTGTCAGCTCAGGGATTCAATCCAGCAACCTTTTGGTTACTGGCCTAACGCTTTAACCACTAGGCTACCTGACTCTAATGAGGACCGCCACAGGAAAGGAAGACACAGAGTTACCAATGCTGCAGAGGATAAGTTCACTAGAGTTAACTGCACCTCAGATTGCAGCCCAAATAAATGCTTCACAGAGTTCAAGTAACAGACGCATCTCAACATCAACTGTTCAGAGGAGACTGCGTGAATCAGGCCTTCATGGTCAAATTTTTGAAAAGAAACCACTGCTAATGGACACCAATAAGAAGAGACTTGCTTGGGCCAAGAAACACAAGCAATGTACATAAGACTGGTGGAAATAGTAGGAGGGTTTTCAGCAGTTGAATTACATTTATTCAGCATGCGCAAGGGAACCACACCTGCAAAGCCTGTTATGTAAGCCTGAATAGCCAACAACTACTGAGAAGTGCATAGACAAGTGCTAAAACATGTTTAAGAAAAAATGTAATCATTTTTGCCAAGTCTAATGTCCTGTGAAATGTTTTGTCAAGAATTTGATTATGATAATATACCTGGAGATGAATGACAGCCATATTTTGTGAGGGATTCAAAATAAGAAATGGTCCCGGTTGCAACCACATGCCCATTTCTTTTAAACTCAGATCTTTGGCACCCTCATGAGGTCTATTGCGCACTGTGCCGTGCAGAAAGAGATGACAGTTTCTGTATCTTTTATTGATGAGTAAGTGTAGAGCCGGGATTCAATCCGATCTCGGGTTACAGGCATTGAAGCTTTTAAAGGCAATTTCCGATAGAGCCGACATAGTGTTTATGGCGAATGGGATCTCCGCGAACGCAGGAACATTGACTTAAAAATCTGCAGTAAAAGGAAGTAAAATAATCAAATGTAAAAAAACATCTAATCAATGACTAGAAAATGGTTCTAACAACCAATAATTAATTATACAGTTCAAGACTGTACTGCAAGACTGTGTTTACAAGCAACATGAACACTCAGTCAGGTTATTTTGTTAGCAATCCAAAACAATAACACAAAAGCGAGGCCCCATTGACTAAAAACAATAGACTGATCAAACACTGGGTAGTACTGAATGAATTTTCCTTTCAGACAAGTATAAACGTGTTCAATAGGTTAAAGACTCGATTCAAGCCATAGCGCTGATATTATAGCGGGATTGACATTTAAAGGCAATGTTTCCGCTGCATAAGTCGGCTCAGTCAATTTCAACCGTATATCATTTCAAACACATATTTTGCGCTACGGATTGAATCGAGCCCTAGGATGCAGATCTGTATTCCCAAAACAAAATACACCACTATGAATACATTCAATAGATCAAAGACATGACTTCCCCAAAAACGTGTCAAATGAACCTGAAGCTATTTGCCTCCTCATTGTAGGCCTTTCTTTAACACCACTTTTAAAAAATGTATTTATTTAACCTTTATTTAACTAGGCAAGTCAGTTAAGAACAATTTTTTTTTTATTACAATGACGGCCTACCAAAAGGCAAAAGACCTTCTGCGGGGACGGGGGCTCGGATAAAAAAAAAAAATGTATAACTATATTAAATATAAATATAGGACAAAACACACATCACGACAAGAGAGACAACACAACACTACACAGAGACAGACCTAAGACAACAACATAACAAGGCAGCAACACAGCATGGTAGCAACACAACATGACAACAACATGGTAGCAACACAAAACAGGATACAAACATTATTGGGCACAGACAACAGCACAAAGGGCAAGAAGGTAGAGACAACAATACATCACGCAAAGCAGCCCCAACTGTCAGTAAGGGTGTCCATGATTGAGTCTTTAAATGAAGAGATTGAGATAAAACTGTCCAGTTTGAGTGTTTGTTGCAGCTCGTTCCAGTCGCTAGCTGCAGCGAACTGAAAAGATGAGCGACCCAGGGATGTGTTAGGTTTGGGGACCTTTGGAAGTGTTCAGAACAAGGTTAAGGGTAGAGAACTTGCTGGACACTAAGAAAGCTTTGTTATGGAGCATTTAACACAAAATCCGGGGAGGGGCCAGCTGAGAATAAGACTGTATCATCTGCATATAAATGGATGAGAGAGCTTCCTACTGCCTGAGCTATGTTGTTGATAGCCCCCAGACTACGTATCCTTGTGGTTTTTGGCAGGCTGGGGGTTCAAGCCTTGGTCGAGTCATAACAAAGACTCTACAAATGGGACCTGACACGCCTCTGCTTGGCACTCAGCATTAAGGAGATCAAATCAAATCAAACTTTGTCACATGCGCCAAATACAACAAGTGTAGACCTTACAGTGAAATGCTTACTGTACAAGCCCTTAACAAACAGTGCAGTTCGAGAAAGTTAAGTTTACCAAATAAACTAAAGTAAAAAATTATAAAAAGTAACACAATAAAATAACAATAACGAGGCTATATACAGGGGGTACCAGTACTGAGTCAATATGCGGGGGTACAAGTTAGTCGATGTAATTTGTACATGGAGGTAGGGTTGAATGGGGGCTTGTTCGACCAGCCTTTTCCTGTAGTCCCCGATCAGCTCCTTTGTCTTGCTCACATTAAGGGAGAGGTTGTTGTCCTGGCACCACACTGCCAGGTCTCTAACCTCCTCCTTATAGGCTGTCTCATCATTGTCGGTGATCAGGCCTACCACTGTTGTGTCGTCAGCAAACGTAATGATAGTGTTGGAGTGGTGTTTGGCCATGCAGTCGTAGGTGAACAGTGAGTACAGGAGGGGACTAAGTACACACCCCTGAGGGGCCCCAGTGTTGAGGAACAGCGTGGCAGACGTGTTGTTGCCTACCCTTACCACCTGGGGGCGGATCCAGGATCCAGTTGCAGAGGGAGGTGTTTACTCCCAGGATCCTTAGCTTAGTGATGAGCTTCGTAGGCACTATGGTGTTGAACGCTGAGCTGAAGTTAATGAAAGGCATTCTCACATAGGTGTTCCTTTTGTCCAGGTGGGAAAGAGCAGTGTGGAGTGCGATAGAGATTGCATTATCTGTGGCTTTGTTTGGGCGGTATGCAAATTGGAGTGGGTCTAGGGTATCAGGGAGGATGCTGTTGATGTGAGCTATGACCAGCCCATCAAAGCACTTCATGGATACCGACGTGAGTGCTACGGGCGGTAATCATTTAGGCAGGTTACCTTCGCTTCCTTGGGCACAGGGACTATGGTGGTCTGCTTGAAACATGTAGGTATCACAGACTCGGTCAGGGAGAGGTTGAAAATGTCAGTGAAGACACTTGCCAGTTGATCCACGCATGCTTTGAGTACACATCCTGGTAATCCGTCGGGCCCCGCGGCTTTGTGAATGTTGACCGGTTTAAAGGTCTTGCTCACAATGGCTACCTAGAGCGTAATTACACAGTCGTCCAGAACAGCTGGTGCTCTCATGCATGCTTCAGTGTTGCTTGCCTTGAAGTGAGCATAAAAGGCATTTAGCTCATCTGGTAGGTTCGCGTCACTGGGCAGCTCACGTCTAGGTTTCCCTTTGTAGTCCGTAATAGTTTTCAAGCCCTGCCACATCCAACGAGCATCAGAGTTGGTATAGTAGGATTCAATCTTAATTGTATTGCCGATTTGCTTGTTTGATTGTTCGTCTGAGGTCATAGCGGGATTTCTTATAAGCATACGGATTACTGTCCAACTTCTTGAAAGTGGCAGCTCTAGCCTTTAGCTCGATGCAGATGTTGCCTGTAATCCATGGCTTCTGGTTGGGATATGTACGTACGGTCACTGTGGGGATGACGTCGTCGATGCACTTATCGATGAAGCCGATGACTGAGGTGGTATACTCCTCAATGCCATTGTATGAATCCAGGAACATATTCCATTCTGTGCTAGCAAAACAGTCCTGTAGCGTAGCATCCGCATCATCTGACCACTTCCATGTTGAATTGTGATTGGGATGTAAGGCGTCCTGTCCAGGGGTGTACTTGGAGGACTACATAACGCTGCCTCTCACTACAGGGCCCTTCTGACTCAGACAAGGCTTACTTGTTCAAGGTTCTTACTTTCCCCTGCTTCCTCATATTTACAATACTCAGCTAACACAAGGTATTTTACACAACACATACAGTGCCTTGCGAAAGTATTCGGCCCCCTTGAACTTTGCGACCTTTTGCCACATTTCAGGCTTCAAACATAAAGATATAAAATTGTATTTTTTTGTGAAGAATCAACAACAAGTGGGACACAGTCATGAAGTGGAATGACATTTATTGGATATTTCAAACTTTTTTAACAAATCAAAAACTGAAAAATTGGGCGTGCAAAATTATTCAGCCCCCTTAAGTTAATACTTTGTAGCGCCACCTTTTGCTGCGATTACAGCTGTAAGTCGCTTGGGGTATGTCTCTATCAGTTTTGCACATCGAGAGACTGACATTTTTTCCCATTCCTCCTTGCAATACAGCTCGAGCTCAGTGAGGTTGGATGGAGAGCATTTGTGAACAGCAGTTTTCAGTTCTTTCCACAGATTCTCGATTGGATTCAGGTCTGGACTTTGACTTGGCCATTCTAACACCTGGATATGTTTATTTTTGAACCATTCCATTGTAGATTTTGCTTTATGTTTTGGATCATTGTCTTGTTGGAAGACAAATCTCCGTCCCAGTCTCAGGTCTTTTGCAGACTCCATCAGGTTTTCTTCCAGAATGGTCCTGTATTTGGCTCCATCCATCTTCCCATCAATTTTAACCATCTTCCCTGTCCCTCCTGAAGAAAAGCAGGCCTAAACCATGATGCTGCCACCACCATGTTTGACAGTGGGGATGGTGTGTTCAGCTGTGTTGATTTTACGCCAAACATAAAGTTTTGCATTGTTGCCAAAAAGTTCAATTTTGGTTTCATCTGACCAGAGCACCTTCTTCCACATGTTTGGTGTGTCTCCCAGGTGGCTTGTGGCAAACTTTAAACAACACTTTTTATGGATATCTTTAAGAAATGGCTTTCTTCTTGCCACTCTTCCATAAAGGCCAGATTTGTGCAATATACGACTGATTGTTGTCCTATGGACAGAGTCTCCCACCTCAGCTGTAGATCTCTGCAGTTCATCCAGAGTGATCATGGGCCTCTTGGCTGCATCTCTGATCAGTCTTCTCCTTATATGAGCTGAAAGTTTAGAGGGACGGCCAGGTCTTGGTAGATTTGCAGTGGTCTGATACTCCTTCCATTTCAATATTATCGCTTGCACAGTGCTCCTTGGGATGTTTAAAGCTTGGGAAATCTTTTTGTATCCAAATCCGGCTTTAAACTTCTTCACAACAGTATCTCGGACCTGCCTGGTGTGTTCCTTGTTCTTCATGATGCTCTCTGCGCTTTTGACGGTCCTCTGAGACTATCACAGTGCAGGTGCATTTATACGGAGACTTGATTACACACAGGTGGATTGTATTTATCATCATTAGTCATTTAGGTCAACATTGGATCATTCAGAGATCCTCACTGAACTTCTGGAGAGAGTTTGCTGCACTGAAAGTAAAGGGGCTGAATAATTTTGCACGCCCAATTTTTCAGTTTTTGATTTGTTAAAAAAGTTTGAAATATCCAATAAATGTCGTTCCACTTCATGATTGTGTTCCACTTGTTGTTGATTCTTCACAAAAAAATACAGTTTTATATCTTTATGTTTGAAGCCGGAAATGTGGCAAAAGGTCGCAAAGTTCAAGGGGGCCGAATACTTTCGCAAGGCACTGTAGCTCCAATGCTTAACCAAATGTGATTTTTATTAAGTAGATGTTTACATCACATCAGTAAACTTACTAAACCTTCACATAAAGTTTTGTTTGGGCATAGCCTGTCCTGCTTGTGGTTAACAATTTATCGTCACCGAGGTACGTTTATTTGCTCCAACTAAAGTATTTTCGTAGGGGTGCGCTGAATGTCCATACTCTGTGGTACGGTTTCCATACTCTCTAGTAAATGTGCACCACCAGCACAGTCAAAATACATTTTGTCCACCACAGAAAAAAAATGACAATCTGTTATTAAAATAAGATGAGCGGATTCTCTTTTACTGCTGTCCTTCGCTCAACTCAAAAGGAGCTTCATGAAAGACGTTTCTGTCAGGCCTGACGCAGAGTGCTACCTGGCACTGTTGGCACTTCAATGGAGAGTCCAAAGTGACTCCGTTCTTCCTGCATTGTAGGCACCTCTTTATTACCTTTTTTACAACACCCTTTTTCTTGACAGCGATAGGCGTTTTGACAGGGACAGGTACGTGTGTAGTTCTCATCCTCAATTGTGCATTTCTCACCTGTTCTAATAGCTCAACAGACACCCCACAAAATCTGGTTGGTAAGCTCTTCTATGAATGCTCGGTGGGTCGTGGGTGCAGTCCCATCCTTCGTGCACAGCTCATTGAGAAGATATTTTCCCTCCTGTAATACCATCATATTTCTAAACTTCAGCTGACCTCGGAGGATGACCATTCCATTGAAATGATAAAACTTTTCCTCTTTTCTCCCTTTCCGTGTTATGTTTGTCTGAATCAGCTTGTTTGTTTGTGTGGAGGCATAGGGTTCTGACAGTGTTCACATTGAATAAGTCCAGAGGAGTGCTGTCAGGTGAGGAGATCTTCTGGTTAAACTCCTGGCTGCTTGGCTGGCAGAAATGTCAAATCGTCAGGAGCCTCATCAGGGTTTTTCTCAGTTTTCCACGGCTGTTTTGACAGGCTTGTTTTGTCTGTTGAAGTACACTACCGGTCAAAAGGTTTTAGAACGCCTGCTCATTCAAGGGTTTTTCTTTATTTTTTTAAATGTTTACATTGTAGAATAATAGTGAAGGCATCAAAACTATGAAAGAACACATATGGAATCATATAGTAACCAATAAAAAGTGTTAAACAAATCAAAATATATTTTATACTTGAGATTCTTCAAATAGCCACCCTTTGCCTTGATGACAGCTTTGCACACTCTTGGCCTTCATGGTCGATTGCTGCAACAACAAAAAACACTACTAAAAGACACCAATAACAAGAACTGACTTGCTTCGGTCAAGAAACATGAGCACTGAATATTATACCGGTGGAAATTTGTCCTTTGGTCGGGAGTCCAAATTGGACATTTTTGGTTCCAACCGCTGTGTCTTTGTGAGACGCGGTGTGGGTGAACGAATTATCGTATTTCCCACCGTAAAGCATGGAGGAGGTGGTGTTATGGTGTGCGGGTTCATTGCTGGTGACACTGTCTGTGATTTATTTAGAATTCAAGGCACACTTAACCAGCATGGCTATCACAGCATTCTGCAGCCATACGCCATCCCATCTGGTTTGGACTTACACCTCCAGGCTGTGTAAGGGCTATTTTACCAAGAAAAAAAGTGATATTTGAGACAAAGTGATCTTTTGGGCTGTTTATTTTTTTTAACAAACACAGCTCTTTTTCTGAACATAACGAGAGGAGGGTTGGTGACCAAGGGCCTAGCTCATCTAGGCCTATATCTCAATGTAATCCTCCATTTCATCTTCCCTATCCTCCTCCATATCAATTCCTCCACTGCGGAGTTGTTGGTTGTGGTACATGAAGACCAAGGCTCGTAGGTTGTTAGAGGTTGACCGCCTATGGCTGGACAACACAAGCTTGTAGATACTGTTGCTTCGCTCAGCATCAGCTGAGTTTGAGACTGCATCTTTGTAGCGTTGGGCCAGGGTGCTCAGCACAGGAAGTCTCTCTTGAAGTCCATCCCAGAAGATATTCAAATCTACCACCCCACTCACTGTGGCTCTAAGTGCTGCTGGTCCTGCATTGGTCAAGTAGGCATCCAGTTCATCTCTCGGTACCTTACTGAAGCCTGGAATAGCCTTGTAGCTGGACACTCGGTCATCCATATACGCAATGTGACGTGGATCAAACACCCTAACTTCTTGGAGGAACTCCAGGGCAGACTGACCACCTGACATGTACTGTAAGTTTTTCCTCTGCATTGGTGTATGCCTCTTCAACAGTGCTCAAGATTTTTGTTTTCACAGCAAAGGGCAAGTCGTCAACTGTGTCAAAGTAGTGTGAACAAGCCTCATACTGTAGTTCTTGGCTGGCTGCAATGTTCATCGGCAAGTCCTCTAAATACTGAAAGATCTTTGCTGTCACCGGCTTCTGCTCTGGAAGATGTCGAGAGGATGACTTTATACTTGTCACGATGTTCAGCTGAATCTGCAGCGACTGAACCAGCTCTTGGTCTTGTAGTAGCTCATAGAGTTTCTCTACAGGTTGTGGTGCACTTCGGCCACACACCTGAGAATGACAAGGAATAAAAAAGAGGGACAGAAGAAATATTGCTTATCCTCACTGTGAAATGTCATCACCATTTACAAAAAATGTCAGCCACTTTTTTCTGCAGAATTACAATGATATAAATGACAATGACTTAAGCAATTCTAGAAGGCATGTACATTTAAATCATGCCTGTATTTCCATCTCGATGAACCCTTGTAGAGGCCAAACTGCTCTGAGTGGTACTGCACTGCTTAGAACTGACTTTGTGTGCCCCTGCCTGGTAAAATGTCTGCGAAAAACGTAGCATGAATGCGTTCAGCTGATCAAAAGGTTTAAAATGTGCCGGGTTCTTGATAATTATTTATGCGATTTTGAGACTTAATAATCCAAAGTGATTTACATCAGTGAGTGCATACAATTTCACATGGCTGTAAATACGGAACACTATGATTAGTATGTCAAATGCAATTTAAAATACATTCCGTCTATCCTCATACCAGACAAATGCATACTTAGAAGTATTTTCAAATGTATTTCCAATACACTGCAATGCTATGTAGCTGAAGAGAGGTAACACTGTCTAGGATGAGAGTGTCGATCAGTTTCTGAAGGTCTGTGTTCACTGGCATTTACTCTCACTTCTGCATCAAATCAACCTCCGCCATTAATATTCTAGTTTATTTTATTACAAATATAGCAGTACACAGTCCTCCAGAAATCTGTTGTCAATGACATATTCCTGTGTATTGGATCCTCTGTACATATAAAAACGGCAAAAAAAGAGAATTTGACATTTTCCATTGCTACTAAATTGTACTGGAAAAAAAGTATAATTAAAGTCATATCTTTTTTTGTTGCCATGCACTTATGGTATATATATTTAGCTAGTTAATTGAACCATGTGCAGAACATATAAAAGAGACAATTAGAAAATCATGGTTCAACAAGACAGCCATCAAAATGGTAGATATGTAGCATTGCACTTATGTCACAGGACTTCACAGCTTTGATTGGATACATAAAATATATGACAAAGGGTGATGTAATTATCTGAATTACTGTAGATTTGAATAGTTTAATCAAGAGTGAAGTATGGTTATAGGTCAAATGCGAAGATCCTTCTTTAATGAAGGAGGTATTGGGTGTTATTCATATACCATTCTCACACTCAAAATCAACATATTATACTGAACAGAAATATAAAAGCAACATATGAAAAGTGTTGGTCCCATGTTTCATCAGCTGAAATAAAAGATCCCAGAAATGTCCAATAAACACAAAAAGCATATTACTTTCAAATGTTGTGCACCAATTTGTTTACATCCCTGTTAGTGAGCATTTCTCCTTGGCCAAGATAATCCATCCACCTGACAGCTGTGGCATATCAAGAAGCTGATTAAACAGCATGATCATTATACAAGTGCACCTTGTGTTGGGGACATAACAGGCCACTCTAAAATGTGCAGTTTTGTCACATGACACAATGCCTCCGATGTCTCAAGTTATGAGGGAGTGCGCAGTTGGCATGCTGACTGCAGGACTGGCCACCAGAACTGTTGCTTTCTCTACCATAAGCCGCCTCCAATGTCATTTTAGAGAATTTGGCCGTACGTCCAACCGGCCTCACAACAGCAGACCAAGTGTAACCACGCCAGCCCAGAAAATCCACATCTGGCTTCTTCACTTGCGGAATTGTTTGAGATCAGACACCCGGATAGCTGAATAAATTGTGGGATTGCACAACAGAAGAATTTCTGCACAAACTGTAAGAAAAAGTTGCAGGGAAGCCCATCTGCGTGCTCGTCGTACTCACCAGGTTGACCTGAGGGAAAATGCTCGCCTTCAATGGCTACTGGCATGCTGAAGAAGTGTGCTTTTAAAGGATTAATCCCGCGTCACATGGGTTGGCGGTTTGCTGATGTCAATGTTGTGAACAGAGTGCCGTTCTTCCCCTGAGCAAGGCAGTTAACCCACTGTTCTCCGGGCATCGAAGACGTGGTTGTCGATTAAGGCAGCCCCCCGCACCTCTCTGATTCAAATGCCTGGGTGGTTGGTGGAGAGAGTGCGTGGATGTCGGCGGTCAGATGTGTCGCCAGATTGTTCAAATTCATTTGTGGGTTGTTTTTGTGCGACTTCGAAGAAGGCATGTGTAGTTTTAAACTTTGAAACTGTAATTTGTGAGATGCTGTGTATTTCTGTAATACAGACTTGCAAGCTAACGCTAACTTTAATAATTGTTGCTAAGCGAAGCACTGTTGGACTTTTACTAGTAGTGACGTTACTAGCTAGCTTGATATGTTTTACGTCCTGACAATTGTTTGTTTGTATTCCTACTACTAATTTTAGAATCAAATGTACTGGATGAGATCCAGTTGGATGTGCCACTGCTGCCAGTCATCCTTGATGTCCAGGATGCTGCTATCATCCTTGAGGATGTGCCAGATGTACCGACTATCCTTGAGGTACAATTTTCAGAACGTTTTTGGTATTATGTTTGAAAAGTATCCCAGATATTAATTCTAAAAATCTTTGTTGTGTGCTTTAGGAGGCCACTGGTAATTGGCAGTTGATACCGATTAGGTTCAGCCCCCTGTACTGTGGGCCTGTTGTGATCAGAGTAAGAGACCCCCCCCCCCCCCCACACACATCACTGTTACAATTCCTGTAATTAGCTGTTTCTAACCTGAATGTATTGTAATGTCACCCATATCCTGTGCAGAACCATGCCGGTCCAGTGGCTAAAGCTTGGAGAACTTTCCAGTTCATCAGCCCCATTATCACCTATATACGTGGGGGATCCCAGGTATGTGTCTTTGTTACTACCGAGTCCTAATCTACATTGCCAGAGTCATGTGATCTTGATGGAAATATGTTACAGCGATGGCTGATGTTGTTTTGTTGATGTTGTTTCTCTCCACAGCAGGTGGTGGTGAGGAGGCACCATGTGAGTAGGGTTCGAGGCCTGGAGACTCAACTGGTGTGGGCCATCTCCAGGGAGACAGCCAGACTTAGTTCAGAGGGCATCCCCTACTGTGCCACCAAGGTTCAGTCCGTCACTTGGATCCTGGTAAGATGTAAATACTACCGAAATAGTACAAGATTAGGCTTTCTTCACTTATTCCATTTGGCCTTAACATATCGTCTCTCTCTGTCAGTATGTGGCTGGCAGGGTGACCCAGTATGCTTCTCACCTCCGCCATGAGACGTCTGTGGACATGACCCTTGGCTGCTACCAGGTAAATATACATTTTCTTATGTATATTGAACAGAAATTATTGGGTGTTTTTCCTTTAGATATGCTCTGTTTTCTAATAATGCGTGTGTGTGGTAAACAGGTGTGTTGTATGTGTTTTTGGAGCAGCAGACTGATGTCTCGGTGGTGTATGCCACTCTGCACATGGGGCCGGATGGGCTGCTCTCCTCCTCGGCGTGGTCGGAGGCTGCCTCCGTGTCTACGCCCACCAATCAGCAGTTCACGGAGCCAGAGCCTGAGGGCCACAACTGCTATGAGGTCAGATGTTACACACACACACCTACAGTACACATACTATTGACTAGTAGCATTAAGATCCTTCCATTGACCCATTGTTTGTCATGTCATTGCATTGGTCACTGATCTTGAATGTTTGTTCTGTTGTTGTAGGGCTGGGAGGAGGACCTGCTGCCTGAGGAGAGGGAGGTTCCTCTGCTAAAGTGAGTTCCTCTAAATGTCTGTGTAGTCTGGGCTTGCCAGATGCTGAAGGATAGTGGTCACCATGCTGTTATCCCCATTGACCCTAATGGTTGACATGCTCCATTCCCTTCCTCCCACAGCCTCTACCTTACCACCAAGAGAGTGGAGGACATCGCCCTGAGGCTCGTCTCCCTGCGCCAGGCCTTCACTGTGAGTGGACTTCCTTTTTCCTTTTCTCTCTGTGTCTTCTTGTTCTCTAGACCCTGCTTGGTTCCACCCTGAGCAGGAACCATCTGTTTATGGCAGGAAAGGTCCTAATGGGCGCACTGGTTCAGGCCCACCACATGGTAACTCCTTATTCATTCAAGGGAAAGAGAGCGTCCTCGATGGGAAATGTGTTCTGTTCACTAACGTCAATGCTCTTTGCTTTGTGATAGGACGAGGCCGAATTCATCCGTGCCTATAACGACTTTGTGGACTACCTGAGTGACCCCTCCAAGCAGATTGACATTGAGAGGGAGCTGGCTGAGGCAAAGGTGAGTTCATTAACTCTTTCAAGTCTCACTTTGAGTTCTTCCACATGCATGTCTTTTATACATCACAGTAGCTGATCTATTTGAAATCATTCCTATTTTCTCCAAACGTGTTTTCTTGTCCTAGATCCATCATGTTAACCTGATAGATGTCCTCTTTGAACTGGTGCTATTTGGGATGATGACAGCTCAGAAGTCCCTGATGGTGGTAAGTAGCATCTCACTGGTACATGTTTCGATGTCTCTCTATTTGTAATTTCACTTAAACTTCTCTCCTCTGTTTCCATTAGCACCCTGGTGGGTTCATGGAGCGTCTGTACGCTCTCCTGTACTCCTTCCTGCCCGTAGCTGCCAGCATTGAGCCAAAGGCCGAGAGATACCTGCTGCTGCTCAATGTAAGATTCAAGAGTTTACTTCCCTATTCCTAGTTTACTTCCTCTTTACTTTGTCATGAATAACAGGGTTTCAATGCCATTTTACGAGGAGTAACTCTCATTGTCTCTCTGCTCTTGATAAGCTAGTAACTTAGAGCCATTATCTATGTGTTGTGTGGTGTTCTCTTCAGGGCGGGCTGATGGCTCTGCTAGATGACATGTTTGGGCAGCAGCTGGCCTGGTACTTTAACCCAGTGTTTCTGGTCACTGAGCTCTCCAGCCTCCTGGAGTACCACCTGGAGAACCTCATGGCCAGCATGTAGTCCTACTGCAGAGATCTGAAAGGCCACATTTCTCTCTCTCTCTCTTTCTCTCAGGAATTGAGGACTTGAAGTGCTTCGCTGAAGCCTGATTAGTTAACACCCATTGAATTAATGTATTCTCTTGTTTTCTCTCCCCACAGGATTCTTGCGACACTTTGCCACCACACAGGGGTCTAGACACAAATGCACTATATTACTTTGCACTGAATTTTACATTTCTAAATAAAATAACTAGTAGTTCAAAAGCATTTGTCTCTGTCTTTTCATTTACTTGATTATTTCATCACTATTTCCTATTCCTGGAGTTATGAGGCTAATATTACACTATTACATGAACAATTATGCATTATTCTTTTCATATGGAGATGAAAAACAAAGTATAGGTGATTTACAGGTACTACAGGCCCACACTTTATGGCTTTGAATTGTGATGTGTGATTCTGTACTATTTAAAAATATGTAGGCCTACATACACGGAGTTTACAAAACATTAAGAACACCTTCCTAACATTGAGTTGCTCCCCCTGTTGCTCAGAACAGACTCAATTTGCCGGGACATGAACTCTACAAGGTGTCCACAGGGATGCTGGCCCATGTTCACTCCAATGATTCCCACAGTGGTGGACCATTCTTTTTACACCTACTACCTTACACCGTTCAAAGGCACTTAAATATTTTGTCTTGCCCATTTACCCTCTGAATGGCACACATACACAATCCATGTCTCAATTGTGTCAATGCTTAAAAATCTTTCTTTAACCTGTCTCCTTCCCTTCATCTACACTGATTGAAGTGGATTGAACAAGTGACATCAGTACGGGATCATAGCTTTCACCTGGATTTACCTGGTCAGTCTGTCATGGAAAGAGCAGGTATAGTATAAAGTCGACCACTAGAGGGCACAATTGCTTCAGTCTTGAATGTAACTTCTCACTATCGGTACTCTACAGTCTGCCATTGTAGACTCAGGTATCTTGGGTGTTTTTGTTTCAATTTGCCATATTTCCCATTAATGTCGGAGCCATTTAGCATCTTTCCAACTGAAAACAATGTTAGCGTTCATGTGAGTGGGTGTAGTAGTGCATACTGACCACTAGTTGGATCATAGCGTGGTTAGTGGTGTTCATGCAGGAACCCAGAGGATATAGGCATTCTCCATCACAGTAGAAGGCTTGTTATCCTTTTTCTAACTAGGCAAGTCAGTTAAGAACAAATCCTTACTTACAATGACGGCCTTCCCGGGAAACAGTGGGTTAACTGTCACGTTCAGGGGCAGAATGACAGATTTTTACCTTGTCAGCTCGGGGATTGGATCCAGCATCTTTCGGTTACTGGCTCAACACTAACCACTAGGCTACCTGCCGCCCCAAATCCACGCCCCTGTCTTCATTTAAAAAGGTATCTGGGACCAACAGAGGCACATCTGTATTCACAGTCATGTGAAATCCATAGATTAGGGTCTAAAGAATGTATTTGAATTGACTGATTGCCTTATATGAACTTTAACTCAGTAATATCGTTGAAATTGTTGGATGTTGCGTTCATTTTTTTTGTACAGTGTAGATACCTACTATTTATCTGCATATTGGCAGATTATTGCTTTCAACTGCTGGTTGCAAAGGTATATCTTTTGGAACAAAGGTAGTAAAGTTTATTAAAATGGTGTAGAATAGATGGGTTGCCACAGGTGTCACATGCATACACAGGTCTTGACCACCATGTCTTCATGCTTCTTTAGGATCACGTTGTCGTTGTAGAAGAGTCTAGAGATGGGACTGAGCTTGGTGGGAGCGCAGCACGCTTTGGGAACCTCACCCGGCTTCAAAAGGTGAACCTGCCATGAAAAAGTTCAATCAGATTTATTCATACATACACTTTGACATAATCAATGATAATAATATCCTGTTTATAAAATAGGTATGATTATTATGCAGATCCTACAGTGCTCTCCAACCTCAGTGGACTTTGGCTTCGCCCCCCTTGTCTGAATGTGGTCATATGTTTTAACCCTGGTTGTCTGTGCTCCACAAGTCTTTATAGCCCACTGAGCCAAAGCCTAGACTTTCAGAAGTTCAACAACAACTTCCATGAAACAAGCTAAAACATTTCAATGGGCCATTGACCTAGCTAGTGACTTTAAAAAAACATTTGGTATTTTTGTTTTAGATTATTCCAACAACATAGAATATAATTACAATGATGACCAGGAATTTTATAGGATTCTAATGATAACCATAGAGTTCCAAACTAATTTCTATGGCAACACAGCTGTCCATTTTTAAATCAGCAGTTTTATAAAATATGTGTTGCCAAGAGACATCTAACCAATAGAACATCTCAGCGTTCTATTGAACGTTTTCTGTTCGAAAACAAGAACAACTTCAATTTGCTGTTTAACAACAACAAACTTGACTGATTTTTGAGACCTGAGATTGAAAAATCGACTGGAAAATGCCTGGGTGTTTTTCAAGATTGATGGAGAGAGTGCGAGGACGTGGGCAGCCTTCTGCGTCGACAGGTTGTGTAAATTCATTAATGGGTTGTTTTTGTTGTCTTTTTCCGTTTTGCAGGGTTCGCGATCGTCGGGAGGTGGACAGCGACTTCGAAGAGGGTACGTGGAGTTCTAACTTCTTATTTTACCACATTCAGCATTGAAAATGTAATTTGTGAAATGTGTATTTCTGTAATACAGACTTGCAAGCTAACGCTAACTTTAATAATTGTTGCTAAGCGAAGCACTGTTGGACTTTAACTAGTAGTGACGTTACTAGCTAGCTTGATATGTTTTACTTCCTGACAATTGTTTGTTTGTATTCCTGCTACTAATTTTAGAATCAAATGTACTGGATGAGGTCCAGTTGGATGTGCCACTGCTGCCAGTCATCCTTGATGTCCAGGATGCTGCTATCATCCTTGAGGATGTGCCAGATGTACCGACTATCCTTGAGGTACAATTTTCAGAACGTTTTTGGTATTATGTTTGAAAAGTATCCCAGATATTAATTCTAAAAATCTTTGTTGTGTGCTTTAGGAAGCCACTGGTAATTGGCAGTTGATACCGATTAGGTTCAGCCCCCTGTACTGTGGGCCTGTTGTGATCAGAGTAAGAGACCCCCCCCCCCCCACACATCACTTTTACAATTCCTGTAATTAGCTGTTTCTAACCTGAATGTATTGTAATGTCACCCATATCCTGTGCAGAACCATGCCGGTCCAGTGGCTAAAGCTTGGAGAACTTTCCAGTTCATCAGCCCCATTATCACCTATATACGTGGGGGATCCCAGGTATGTGTCTTTGTTACTACCGAGTCCTAATCTACATTGCCAGAGTCATGTGATCTTGATGGAAATATGTTACAGCGATGGCTGATGTTGTTTTGTTGATGTTGTTTCTCTCCACAGCAGGTGGTGGTGAGGAGGCACCATGTGAGTAGGGTTCGAGGCCTGGAGACTCAACTGGTGTGGGCCATCTCCAGGGAGACAGCCAGACTTAGTTCAGAGGGCATCCCCTACTGTGCCACCAAGGTTCAGTCCGTCACTTGGATCCTGGTAAGATGTAAATACTACCGAAATAGTACAAGATTAGGCTTTCTTCACTTATTCCATTTGGCCTTAACATATCGTCTCTCTCTGTCAGTATGTGGCTGGCAGGGTGACCCAGTATGCTTCTCACCTCCGCCATGAGACGTCTGTGGACATGACCCTTGGCTGCTACCAGGTAAATATACATTTTCTTATGTATATTGAACAGAAATTATTGGGTGTTTTTCCTTTAGATATGCTCTGTTTTCTAATAATGCGTGTGTGTGGTAAACAGGTGTGTTGTATGTGTTTTTGGAGCAGCAGACTGATGTCTCGGTGGTGTATGCCACTCTGCACATGGGGCCGGATGGGCTGCTCTCCTCCTCGGCGTGGTCGGAGGCTGCCTCCGTGTCTACGCCCACCAATCAGCAGTTCACGGAGCCAGAGCCTGAGGGCCACAACTGCTATGAGGTCAGATGTTACACACACACACCTACAGTACACATACTATTGACTAGTAGCATTAAGATCCTTCCATTGACCCATTGTTTGTCATGTCATTGCATTGGTCACTGATCTTGAATGTTTGTTCTGTTGTTGTAGGGCTGGGAGGAGGACCTGCTGCCTGAGGAGAGGGAGGTTCCTCTGCTAAAGTGAGTTCCTCTAAATGTCTGTGTAGTCTGGGCTTGCCAGATGCTGAAGGATAGTGGTCACCATGCTGTTATCCCCATTGACCCTAATGGTTGACATGCTCCATTCCCTCCCTCCCACAGCCTCTACCTTACCACCAAGAGAGTGGAGGACATCGCCCTGAGGCTCGTCTCCCTGCGCCAGGCCTTCACTGTGAGTGGACTTCCTTTTTCCTTTTCTCTCTGTGTCTTCTTGTTCTGTCTGTCTCCAAGAGGAAGATGGGTGTCTCACTAATTCTTGCCTCTTCTCTAGACCCTGCTTGGTTCCACCCTGAGCAGGAACCATCTGTTTGTGGCAGGAAAGGTCCTAATGGGCGCACTGGTTCAGGCCCACCACATGGTAACTCCTTATTCATTCAAGGGAAAGAGAGCGTCCTCGATGGGAAATGTGTTCTGTTCACTAACGTCAATGCTCTTTGCTTTGTGATAGGACGAGGCCGAATTCATCCGTGCCTATAACGACTTTGTGGACTACCTGAGTGACCCCTCCAAGCAGATTGACATTGAGAGGGAGCTGGCTGAGGCAAAGGTGAGTTCATTAACTCTTTCAAGTCTCACTTTGAGTTCTTCCACATGCATGTCTTTTATACATCACAGTAGCTGATCTATTTGAAATCATTCCTATTTTCTCCAAACGTGTTTTCTTGTCCTAGATCCATCATGTTAACCTGATAGATGTCCTCTTTGAACTGGTGCTATTTGGGATGATGACAGCTCAGAAGTCCCTGATGGTGGTAAGTAGCATCTCACTGGTACATGTTTCGATGTCTCTCTATTTGTAATTTCACTTAAACTTCTCTCCTCTGTTTCCATTAGCACCCTGGTGGGTTCATGGAGCGTCTGTACGCTCTCCTGTACTCCTTCCTGCCCGTAGCTGCCAGCATTGAGCCAAAGGCCGAGAGATACCTGCTGCTGCTCAATGTAAGATTCAAGAGTTTACTTCCCTATTCCTAGTTTACTTCCTCTTTACTTTGTCATGAATAACAGGGTTTCAATGCCATTTTACGAGGAGTAACTCTCATTGTCTCTCTGCTCTTGATAAGCTAGTAACTTAGAGCCATTATCTATGTGTTGTGTGGTGTTCTCTTCAGGGCGGGCTGATGGCTCTGCTAGATGACATGTTTGGGCAGCAGCTGGCCTGGTACTTTAACCCAGTGTTTCTGGTCACTGAGCTCTCCAGCCTCCTGGAGTACCACCTGGAGAACCTCATGGCCAGCATGTAGTCCTACTGCAGAGATCTGAAAGGCCACATTTCTCTCTCTCTCTCTTTCTCTCAGGAATTGAGGACTTGAAGTGCTTCGCTGAAGCCTGATTAGTTAACACCCATTGAATTAATGTATTCTCTTGTTTTCTCTCCCCACAGGATTCTTGCGACACTTTGCCACCACACAGGGGTCTAGACACAAATGCACTATATTACTTTGCACTGAATTTTACATTTCTAAATAAAATAACTAGTAGTTCAAAAGCATTTGTCTCTGTCTTTTCATTTACTTGATTATTTCATCACTATTTCCTATTCCTGGAGTTATGAGGCTAATATTACACTATTACATGAACAATTATGCATTATTCTTTTCATATGGAGATGAAAAACAAAGTATAGGTGATTTACAGGTACTACAGGCCCACACTTTATGGCTTTGAATTGTGATGTGTGATTCTGTACTATTTAAAAATATGTAGGCCTACATACACGGAGTTTACAAAACATTAAGAACACCTTCCTAACATTGAGTTGCTCCCCCTGTTGCTCAGAACAGACTCAATTTGCCGGGACATGAACTCTACAAGGTGTCCACAGGGATGCTGGCCCATGTTCACTCCAATGATTCCCACAGTGGTGGACCATTCTTTTTACACCTACTACCTTACACCGTTCAAAGGCACTTAAATATTTTGTCTTGCCCATTTACCCTCTGAATGGCACACATACACAATCCACGTCTCAATTGTGTCAATGCTTAAAAATCTTTCTTTAACCTGTCTCCTTCCCTTCATCTACACTGATTGAAGTGGATTGAACAAGTGACATCAGTACGGGATCATAGCTTTCACCTGGATTTACCTGGTCAGTCTGTCATGGAAAGAGCAGGTATAGTATAAAGTCGACCACTAGAGGGCACAATTGCTTCAGTCTTGAATGTAACTTCTCACTATCGGTACTCTACATTAAGAGTCTGCCATTGTAGACTCAGGTATCTTGGGTGTTTTTGTTTCAATTTGCCATATTTCCCATTAATGTCGGAGCCATTTAGCATCTTTCCAACTGAAAACAATGTTAGCGTTCATGTGAGTGGGTGTAGTAGTGCATACTGACCACTAGTTGGATCATAGCGTGGTTAGTGGTGTTCATGCAGGAACCCAGAGGATATAGGCATTCTCCATCACAGTAGAAGGCTTGTTATCCTTTTTCTAACTAGGCAAGTCAGTTAAGAACAAATCCTTACTTACAATGACGGCCTTCCCGGGAAACAGTGGGTTAACTGTCACGTTCAGGGGCAGAATGACAGATTTTTACCTTGTCAGCTCGGGGATTGGATCCAGCATCTTTCGGTTACTGGCTCAACACTAACCACTAGGCTACCTGCCGCCCCAAATCCACGCCCCTGTCTTCATTTAAAAAGGTATCTGGGACCAACAGAGGCACATCTGTATTCACAGTCATGTGAAATCCATAGATTAGGGTCTAAAGAATGTATTTGAATTGACTGATTGCCTTATATGAACTTTAACTCAGTAATATCGTTGAAATTGTTGGATGTTGCGTTCATTTTTTTTGTACAGTGTAGATACCTACTATTTATCTGCATATTGGCAGATTATTGCTTTCAACTGCTGGTTGCAAAGGTATATCTTTTGGAACAAAGGTAGTAAAGTTTATTAAAATGGTGTAGAATAGATGGGTTGCCACAGGTGTCACCTGCATACACAGGTCTTGACCACCATGTCTTCATGCTTCTTTAGGATCACGTTGTCGTTGTAGAAGAGTCTAGAGATGGGACTGAGCTTGGTGGGAGCGCAGCACGCTTTGGGAACCTCACCCGGCTTCAAAAGGTGAACCTGCCATGAAAAAGTTCAATCAGATTTATTCATACATACACTTTGACATAATCAATGATAATAATATCCTGTTTATAAAATAGGTATGATTATTATGCAGATCCTACAGTGCTCTCCAACCTCAGTGGACTTTGGCTTCGCCCCCCTTGTCTGAATGTGGTCATATGTTTTAACCCTGGTTGTCTGTGCTCCACAAGTCTTTATAGCCCACTGAGCCAAAGCCTAGACTTTCAGAAGTTCAACAACAACTTCCATGAAACAAGCTAAAACATTTCAATGGGCCATTGACCTAGCTAGTGACTTTAAAAAAACATTTGGTATTTTTGTTTTAGATTATTCCAACAACATAGAATATAATTACAATGATGACCAGGAATTTTATAGGATTCTAATGATAACCATAGAGTTCCAAACTAATTTCTATGGCAACACAGCTGTCCATTTTTAAATCAGCAGTTTTATAAAATATGTGTTGCCAAGAGACATCTAACCAATAGAACATCTCAGCGTTCTATTGAACGTTTTCTGTTCGAAAACAAGAACAACTTCAATTTGCTGTTTAACAACAACAAACTTGACTGATTTTTGAGACCTGAGATTGAAAAATCGACTGGAAAATGCCTGGGTGTTTTTCAAGATTGATGGAGAGAGTGCGAGGACGTGGGCAGCCTTCTGCGTCGACAGGTTGTGTAAATTCATTAATGGGTTGTTTTTGTTGTCTTTTTCCGTTTTGCAGGGTTCGCGATCGTCGGGAGGTGGACAGCGACTTCGAAGAGGGTACGTGGAGTTCTAACTTCTTATTTTACCACATTCAGCATTGAAAATGTAATTTGTGAAATGTGTATTTCTGTAATACAGACTTGCAAGCTAACGCTAACTTTAATAATTGTTGCTAAGCGAAGCACTGTTGGACTTTTACTAGTAGTGACGTTACTAGCTAGCTTGATATGTTTTACTTCCTGACAATTGTTTGTTTGTATTCCTGCTACTAATTTTAGAATCAAATGTACTGGATGAGGTCCAGTTGGATGTGCCACTGCTGCCAGTCATCCTTGATGTCCAGGATGCTGCTATCATCCTTGAGGATGTGCCAGATGTACCGACTATCCTTGAGGTACAATTTTCAGAACGTTTTTGGTATTATGTTTGAAAAGTATCCCAGATATTAATTCTAAAAATCTTTGTTGTGCGCTTTAGGAGGCCACTGGTAATTGGCAGTTGATACCGATTAGGTTCAGCCCCCTGTACTGTGGGCCTGTTGTGATCAGAGTAAGAGACCCCCCCCCCCCCCCCCCCACACACATCACTGTTACAATTCCTGTAATTAGCTGTTTCTAACCTGAATGTATTGTAATGTCACCCATATCCTGTGCAGAACCATGCCGGTCCAGTGGCTAAAGCTTGGAGAACTTTCCAGTTCATCAGCCCCATTATCACCTATATGCGTGGGGGATCCCAGGTATGTGTCTTTGTTACTACCTAGTCCTAATCTACATTGCCAGAGTCATGTGATCTTGATGGAAATATGTTACAGCGATGGCTGATGTTGTTTTGTTGATGTTGTTTCTCTCCACAGCAGGTGGTGGTGAGGAGGCACCATGTGAGTAGGGTTCGAGGCCTGGAGACTCAACTGGTGTGGGCCATCTCCAGGGAGACAGCCAGACTTAGTTCAGAGGGCATCCCCTACTGTGCCACCAAGGTTCAGTCCGTCACTTGGATCCTGGTAAGATGTAAATACTACCGAAATAGTACAAGATTAGGCTTTCTTCACTAATTCCATTTGGCCTTAACATATCGTCTCTCTGTCAGTATGTGGCTGGCAGGGTGACCCAGTATGCTTCTCACCTCCGCCATGAGACGTCTGTGGACATGACCCTTGGCTGCTACCAGGTAAATATACATTTTCTTATGTATATTGAACAGAAATTATTGGGTGTTTTTCCTTTAGATATGCTCTGTTTTCTAATAATGCGTGTGTGTGGTAAACAGGTGTGTTGTATGTGTTTTTGGAGCAGCAGACTGATGTCTCGGTGGTGTATGCCACTCTGCACATGGGGCCGGATGGGCTGCTCTCCTCCTCGGCGTGGTCGGAGGCTGCCTCCGTGTCTACGCCCACCAATCAGCAGTTCACGGAGCCAGAGCCTGAGGGCCACAACTGCTATGAGGTCAGATGTTACACACACACACCTACAGTACACATACTATTGACTAGTAGCATTAAGATCCTTCCATTGACCCATTGTTTGTCATGTCATTGCATTGGTCACTGATCTTGAATGTTTGTTCTGTTGTTGTAGGGCTGGGAGGAGGACCTGCTGCCTGAGGAGAGGGAGGTTCCTCTGCTAAAGTGAGTTCCTCTAAATGTCTGTGTAGTCTGGGCTTGCCAGATGCTGAAGGATAGTGGTCACCATGCTGTTATCCCCATTGACCCTAATGGTTGACATGCTCCATTCCCTCCCTCCCACAGCCTCTACCTTACCACCAAGAGAGTGGAGGACATCGCCCTGAGGCTCGTCTCCCTGCGCCAGGCCTTCACTGTGAGTGGACTTCCTTTTTCCTTTTCTCTCTGTGTCTTCTTGTTCTGTCTGTCTCCAAGAGGAAGATGGGTGTCTCACTAATTCTTGCCTCTTCTCTAGACCCTGCTTGGTTCCACCCTGAGCAGGAACCATCTGTTTGTGGCAGGAAAGGTCCTAATGGGCGCACTGGTTCAGGCCCACCACATGGTAACTCCTTATTCATTCAAGGGAAAGAGAGCGTCCTCGATGGGAAATGTGTTCTGTTCACTAACGTCAATGTTCTTTGCTTTGTGATAGGACGAGGCCGAATTCATCCGTGCCTATAACGACTTTGTGGACTACCTGAGTGACCCGTCCAAGCAGATTGACATTGAGAGGGAGCTGGCTGAGGCAAAGGTGAGTTCATTAACTCTTTCAAGTCTCACTTTGAGTTCTTCCACATGCATGTCTTTTATACATCACAGTAGCTGATCTATTTGAAATCATTCCTATTTTCTCCAAACGTGTTTTCTTGTCCTAGATCCATCATGTTAACCTGATAGATGTCCTCTTTGAACTGGTGCTATTTGGGATGATGACAGCTCAGAAGTCCCTGATGGTGGTAAGTAGCATCTCACTGGTACATGTTTCGATGTCTCTCTATTTGTAATTTCACTTAAACTTCTCTCCTCTGTTTCCATTAGCACCCTGGTGGGTTCATGGAGCGTCTGTACGCTCTCCTGTACTCCTTCCTGCCCGTAGCTGCCAGCATTGAGCCAAAGGCCGAGAGATACCTGCTGCTGCTCAATGTAAGATTCAAGAGTTTACTTCCCTATTCCTAGTTTACTTCCTCTTTACTTTGTCATGAATAACAGGGTTTCAATGCCATTTTACGAGGAGTAACTCTCATTGTCTCTCTGCTCTTGATAAGCTAGTAACTTAGAGCCATTATCTATGTGTTGTGTGGTGTTCTCTTCAGGGCGGGCTGATGGCTCTGCTAGATGACATGTTTGGGCAGCAGCTGGCCTGGTACTTTAACCCAGTGTTTCTGGTCACTGAGCTCTCCAGCCTCCTGGAGTACCACCTGGAGAACCTCATGGCCAGCATGTAGTCCTACTGCAGAGATCTGAAAGGCCACATTTCTCTCTCTCTCTCTTTCTCTCAGGAATTGAGGACTTGAAGTGCTTCGCTGAAGCCTGATTAGTTAACACCCATTGAATTAATGTATTCTCTTGTTTTCTCTCCCCACAGGATTCTTGCGACACTTTGCCACCACACAGGGGTCTAGACACAAATGCACTATATTACTTTGCACTGAATTTTACATTTCTAAATAAAATAACTAGTAGTTCAAAAGCATTTGTCTCTGTCTTTTCATTTACTTGATTATTTCATCACTATTTCCTATTCCTGGAGTTATGAGGCTAATATTACACTATTACATGAACAATTATGCATTATTCTTTTCATATGGAGATGAAAAACAAAGTATAGGTGATTTACAGGTACTACAGGCCCACACTTTATGGCTTTGAATTGTGATGTGTGATTCTGTACTATTTAAAAATATGTAGGCCTACATACACGGAGTTTACAAAACATTAAGAACACCTTCCTAACATTGAGTTGCTCCCCCTGTTGCTCAGAACAGACTCAATTTGCCGGGACATGAACTCTACAAGGTGTCCACAGGGATGCTGGCCCATGTTCACTCCAATGATTCCCACAGTGGTGGACCATTCTTTTTACACCTACTACCTTACACCGTTCAAAGGCACTTAAATATTTTGTCTTGCCCATTTACCCTCTGAATGGCACACATACACAATCCACGTCTCAATTGTGTCAATGCTTAAAAATCTTTCTTTAACCTGTCTCCTTCCCTTCATCTACACTGATTGAAGTGGATTGAACAAGTGACATCAGTACGGGATCATAGCTTTCACCTGGATTTACCTGGTCAGTCTGTCATGGAAAGAGCAGGTATAGTATAAAGTCGACCACTAGAGGGCACAATTGCTTCAGTCTTGAATGTAACTTCTCACTATCGGTACTCTACATTAAGAGTCTGCCATTGTAGACTCAGGTATCTTGGGTGTTTTTGTTTCAATTTGCCATATTTCCCATTAATGTCGGAGCCATTTAGCATCTTTCCAACTGAAAACAATGTTAGCGTTCATGTGAGTGGGTGTAGTAGTGCATACTGACCACTAGTTGGATCATAGCGTGGTTAGTGGTGTTCATGCAGGAACCCAGAGGATATAGGCATTCTCCATCACAGTAGAAGGCTTGTTATCCTTTTTCTAACTAGGCAAGTCAGTTAAGAACAAATCCTTACTTACAATGACGGCCTTCCCGGGAAACAGTGGGTTAACTGTCACGTTCAGGGGCAGAATGACAGATTTTTACCTTGTCAGCTCGGGGATTGGATCCAGCATCTTTCGGTTACTGGCTCAACACTAACCACTAGGCTACCTGCCGCCCCAAATCCACGCCCCTGTCTTCATTTAAAAAGGTATCTGGGACCAACAGAGGCACATCTGTATTCACAGTCATGTGAAATCCATAGATTAGGGTCTAAAGAATGTATTTGAATTGACTGATTGCCTTATATGAACTTTAACTCAGTAATATCGTTGAAATTGTTGGATGTTGCGTTCATTTTTTTTGTACAGTGTAGATACCTACTATTTATCTGCATATTGGCAGATTATTGCTTTCAACTGCTGGTTGCAAAGGTATATCTTTTGGAACAAAGGTAGTAAAGTTTATTAAAATGGTGTAGAATAGATGGGTTGCCACAGGTGTCACATGCATACACAGGTCTTGACCACCATGTCTTCATGCTTCTTTAGGATCACGTTGTCGTTGTAGAAGAGTCTAGAGATGGGACTGAGCTTGGTGGGAGCGCAGCACGCTTTGGGAACCTCACCCGGCTTCAAAAGGTGAACCTGCCATGAGTAAGTTCAATCAGATTTATTCATACATACACTTTGACATAATCAATGATAATAATATCCTGTTTATAAAATAGGTATGATTATTATGCAGATCCTACAGTGCTCTCCAACCTCAGTGGACTTTGGCTTCGCCCCCCTTGTCTGAATGTGGTCATATGTTTTAACCCTGGTTGTCTGTGCTCCACAAGTCTTTATAGCCCACTGAGCCAAAGCCTAGACTTTCAGAAGTTCAACAACAACTTCCATGAAACAAGCTAAAACATTTCAATGGGCCATTGACCTAGCTAGTGACTTTAAAAAAACATTTGGTATTTTTGTTTTAGATTATTCCAACAACATAGAATATAATTACAATGATGACCAGGAATTTTATAGGATTCTAATGATAACCATAGAGTTCCAAACTAATTTCTATGGCAACACAGCTGTCCATTTTTAAATCAGCAGTTTTATAAAATATGTGTTGCCAAGAGACATCTAACCAATAGAACATCTCAGCGTTCTATTGAACGTTTTCTGTTCGAAAACAAGAACAACTTCAATTTGCTGTTTAACAACAACAAACTTGACTGATTTTTGAGACCTGAGATTGAAAAATCGACTGGAAAATGCCTGGGTGTTTTTCAAGATTGATGGAGAGAGTGCGAGGACGTGGGCAGCCTTCTGCGTCGACAGGTTGTGTAAATTCATTAATGGGTTGTTTTTGTTGTCTTTTTCCGTTTTGCAGGGTTCGCGATCGTCGGGAGGTGGACAGCGACTTCGAAGAGGGTACGCGGAGTTCTAACTTCTTATTTTACCACATTCAGCATTGAAAATGTAATTTGTGAAATGTGTATTTCTGTAATACAGACTTGCAAGCTAACGCTAACTTTAATAATTGTTGCTAAGCGAAGCACTGTTGGACTTTTACTAGTAGTGACGTTACTAGCTAGCTTGATATGTTTTACTTCCTGACAATTGTTTGTTTGTATTCCTGCTACTAATTTTAGAATCAAATGTACTGGATGAGGTCCAGTTGGATGTGCCACTGCTGCCAGTCATCCTTGATGTCCAGGATGCTGCTATCATCCTTGAGGATGTGCCAGATGTACCGACTATCCTTGAGGTACAATTTTCAGAACGTTTTTGGTATTATGTTTGAAAAGTATCCCAGATATTAATTCTAAAAATCTTTGTTGTGTGCTTTAGGAGGCCACTGGTAATTGGCAGTTGATACCGATTAGGTTCAGCCCCCTGTACTGTGGGCCTGTTGTGATCAGAGTAAGAGACCCCCCCCCCCACACACATCACTGTTACAATTCCTGTAATTAGCTGTTTCTAACCTGAATGTATTGTAATGTCACCCATATCCTGTGCAGAACCATGCCGGTCCAGTGGCTAAAGCTTGGAGAACTTTCCAGTTCATCAGCCCCATTATCACCTATATACGTGGGGGATCCCAGGTATGTGTCTTTGTTACTACCGAGTCCTAATCTACATTGCCAGAGTCATGTGATCTTGATGGAAATATGTTACAGCGATGGCTGATGTTGTTTTGTTGATGTTGTTTCTCTCCACAGCAGGTGGTGGTGAGGAGGCACCATGTGAGTAGGGTTCGAGGCCTGGAGACTCAACTGGTGTGGGCCATCTCCAGGGAGACAGCCAGACTTAGTTCAGAGGGCATCCCCTACTGTGCCACCAAGGTTCAGTCCGTCACTTGGATCCTGGTAAGATGTAAATACTACCGAAATAGTACAAGATTAGGCTTTCTTCACTTATTCCATTTGGCCTTAACATATCGTCTCTCTCTGTCAGTATGTGGCTGGCAGGGTGACCCAGTATGCTTCTCACCTCCGCCATGAGACGTCTGTGGACATGACCCTTGGCTGCTACCAGGTAAATATACATTTTCTTATGTATATTGAACAGAAATTATTGGGTGTTTTTCCTTTAGATATGCTCTGTTTTCTAATAATGCGTGTGTGTGGTAAACAGGTGTGTTGTATGTGTTTTTGGAGCAGCAGACTGATGTCTCGGTGGTGTATGCCACTCTGCACATGGGGCCGGATGGGCTGCTCTCCTCCTCGGCGTGGTCGGAGGCTGCCTCCGTGTCTACGCCCACCAATCAGCAGTTCACGGAGCCAGAGCCTGAGGGCCACAACTGCTATGAGGTCAGATGTTACACACACACACCTACAGTACACATACTATTGACTAGTAGCATTAAGATCCTTCCATTGACCCATTGTTTGTCATGTCATTGCATTGGTCACTGATCTTGAATGTTTGTTCTGTTGTTGTAGGGCTGGGAGGAGGACCTGCTGCCTGAGGAGAGGGAGGTTCCTCTGCTAAAGTGAGTTCCTCTAAATGTCTGTGTAGTCTGGGCTTGCCAGATGCTGAAGGATAGTGGTCACCATGCTGTTATCCCCATTGACCCTAATGGTTGACATGCTCCATTCCCTCCCTCCCACAGCCTCTACCTTACCACCAAGAGAGTGGAGGACATCGCCCTGAGGCTCGTCTCCCTGCGCCAGGCCTTCACTGTGAGTGGACTTCCTTTTTCCTTTTCTCTCTGTGTCTTCTTGTTCTGTCTGTCTCCAAGAGGAAGATGGGTGTCTCACTAATTCTTGCCTCTTCTCTAGACCCTGCTTGGTTCCACCCTGAGCAGGAACCATCTGTTTGTGGCAGGAAAGGTCCTAATGGGCGCACTGGTTCAGGCCCACCACATGGTAACTCCTTATTCATTCAAGGGAAAGAGAGCGTCCTCGATGGGAAATGTGTTCTGTTCACTAACGTCAATGTTCTTTGCTTTGTGATAGGACGAGGCCGAATTCATCCGTGCCTATAACGACTTTGTGGACTACCTGAGTGACCCCTCCAAGCAGATTGACATTGAGAGGGAGCTGGCTGAGGCAAAGGTGAGTTCATTAACTCTTTCAAGTCTCACTTTGAGTTCTTCCACATGCATGTCTTTTATACATCACAGTAGCTGATCTATTTGAAATCATTCCTATTTTCTCCAAACGTGTTTTCTTGTCCTAGATCCATCATGTTAACCTGATAGATGTCCTCTTTGAACTGGTGCTATTTGGGATGATGACAGCTCAGAAGTCCCTGATGGTGGTAAGTAGCATCTCACTGGTACATGTTTCGATGTCTCTCTATTTGTAATTTCACTTAAACTTCTCTCCTCTGTTTCCATTAGCACCCTGGTGGGTTCATGGAGCGTCTGTACGCTCTCCTGTACTCCTTCCTGCCCGTAGCTGCCAGCATTGAGCCAAAGGCCGAGAGATACCTGCTGCTGCTCAATGTAAGATTCAAGAGTTTACTTCCCTATTCCTAGTTTACTTCCTCTTTACTTTGTCATGAATAACAGGGTTTCAATGCCATTTTACGAGGAGTAACTCTCATTGTCTCTCTGCTCTTGATAAGCTAGTAACTTAGAGCCATTATCTATGTGTTGTGTGGTGTTCTCTTCAGGGCGGGCTGATGGCTCTGCTAGATGACATGTTTGGGCAGCAGCTGGCCTGGTACTTTAACCCAGTGTTTCTGGTCACTGAGCTCTCCAGCCTCCTGGAGTACCACCTGGAGAACCTCATGGCCAGCATGTAGTCCTACTGCAGAGATCTGAAAGGCCACATTTCTCTCTCTCTCTCTTTCTCTCAGGAATTGAGGACTTGAAGTGCTTCGCTGAAGCCTGATTAGTTAACACCCATTGAATTAATGTATTCTCTTGTTTTCTCTCCCCACAGGATTCTTGCGACACTTTGCCACCACACAGGGGTCTAGACACAAATGCACTATATTACTTTGCACTGAATTTTACATTTCTAAATAAAATAACTAGTAGTTCAAAAGCATTTGTCTCTGTCTTTTCATTTACTTGATTATTTCATCACTATTTCCTATTCCTGGAGTTATGAGGCTAATATTACACTATTACATGAACAATTATGCATTATTCTTTTCATATGGAGATGAAAAACAAAGTATAGGTGATTTACAGGTACTACAGGCCCACACTTTATGGCTTTGAATTGTGATGTGTGATTCTGTACTATTTAAAAATATGTAGGCCTACATACACGGAGTTTACAAAACATTAAGAACACCTTCCTAACATTGAGTTGCTCCCCCTGTTGCTCAGAACAGACTCAATTTGCCGGGACATGAACTCTACAAGGTGTCCACAGGGATGCTGGCCCATGTTCACTCCAATGATTCCCACAGTGGTGGACCATTCTTTTTACACCTACTACCTTACACCGTTCAAAGGCACTTAAATATTTTGTCTTGCCCATTTACCCTCTGAATGGCACACATACACAATCCACGTCTCAATTGTGTCAATGCTTAAAAATCTTTCTTTAACCTGTCTCCTTCCCTTCATCTACACTGATTGAAGTGGATTGAACAAGTGACATCAGTACGGGATCATAGCTTTCACCTGGATTTACCTGGTCAGTCTGTCATGGAAAGAGCAGGTATAGTATAAAGTCGACCACTAGAGGGCACAATTGCTTCAGTCTTGAATGTAACTTCTCACTATCGGTACTCTACATTAAGAGTCTGCCATTGTAGACTCAGGTATCTTGGGTGTTTTTGTTTCAATTTGCCATATTTCCCATTAATGTCGGAGCCATTTAGCATCTTTCCAACTGAAAACAATGTTAGCGTTCATGTGAGTGGGTGTAGTAGTGCATACTGACCACTAGTTGGATCATAGCGTGGTTAGTGGTGTTCATGCAGGAACCCAGAGGATATAGGCATTCTCCATCACAGTAGAAGGCTTGTTATCCTTTTTCTAACTAGGCAAGTCAGTTAAGAACAAATCCTTACTTACAATGACGGCCTTCCCGGGAAACAGTGGGTTAACTGTCACGTTCAGGGGCAGAATGACAGATTTTTACCTTGTCAGCTCGGGGATTGGATCCAGCATCTTTCGGTTACTGGCTCAACACTAACCACTAGGCTACCTGCCGCCCCAAATCCACGCCCCTGTCTTCATTTAAAAAGGTATCTGGGACCAACAGAGGCACATCTGTATTCACAGTCATGTGAAATCCATAGATTAGGGTCTAAAGAATGTATTTGAATTGACTGATTGCCTTATATGAACTTTAACTCAGTAATATCGTTGAAATTGTTGGATGTTGCGTTCATTTTTTTTGTACAGTGTAGATACCTACTATTTATCTGCATATTGGCAGATTATTGCTTTCAACTGCTGGTTGCAAAGGTATATCTTTTGGAACAAAGGTAGTAAAGTTTATTAAAATGGTGTAGAATAGATGGGTTGCCACAGGTGTCACATGCATACACAGGTCTTGACCACCATGTCTTCATGCTTCTTTAGGATCACGTTGTCGTTGTAGAAGAGTCTAGAGATGGGACTGAGCTTGGTGGGAGCGCAGCACGCTTTGGGAACCTCACCCGGCTTCAAAAGGTGAACCTGCCATGAGTAAGTTCAATCAGATTTATTCATACATACACTTTGACATAATCAATGATAATAATATCCTGTTTATAAAATAGGTATGATTATTATGCAGATCCTACAGTGCTCTCCAACCTCAGTGGACTTTGGCTTCGCCCCCCTTGTCTGAATGTGGTCATATGTTTTAACCCTGGTTGTCTGTGCTCCACAAGTCTTTATAGCCCACTGAGCCAAAGCCTAGACTTTCAGAAGTTCAACAACAACTTCCATGAAACAAGCTAAAACATTTCAATGGGCCATTGACCTAGCTAGTGACTTTAAAAAAACATTTGGTATTTTTGTTTTAGATTATTCCAACAACATAGAATATAATTACAATGATGACCAGGAATTTTATAGGATTCTAATGATAACCATAGAGTTCCAAACTAATTTCTATGGCAACACAGCTGTCCATTTTTAAATCAGCAGTTTTATAAAATATGTGTTGCCAAGAGACATCTAACCAATAGAACATCTCAGCGTTCTATTGAACGTTTTCTGTTCGAAAACAAGAACAACTTCAATTTGCTGTTTAACAACAACAAACTTGACTGATTTTTGAGACCTGAGATTGAAAAATCGACTGGAAAATGCCTGGGTGTTTTTCAAGATTGATGGAGAGAGTGCGAGGACGTGGGCAGCCTTCTGCGTCGACAGGTTGTGTAAATTCATTAATGGGTTGTTTTTGTTGTCTTTTTCCGTTTTGCAGGGTTCGCGATCGTCGGGAGGTGGACAGCGACTTCGAAGAGGGTACGCGGAGTTCTAACTTCTTATTTTACCACATTCAGCATTGAAAATGTAATTTGTGAAATGTGTATTTCTGTAATACAGACTTGCAAGCTAACGCTAACTTTAATAATTGTTGCTAAGCGAAGCACTGTTGGACTTTTACTAGTAGTGACGTTACTAGCTAGCTTGATATGTTTTACTTCCTGACAATTGTTTGTTTGTATTCCTGCTACTAATTTTAGAATCAAATGTACTGGATGAGGTCCAGTTGGATGTGCCACTGCTGCCAGTCATCCTTGATGTCCAGGATGCTGCTATCATCCTTGAGGATGTGCCAGATGTACCGACTATCCTTGAGGTACAATTTTCAGAACGTTTTTGGTATTATGTTTGAAAAGTATCCCAGATATTAATTCTAAAAATCTTTGTTGTGTGCTTTAGGAGGCCACTGGTAATTGGCAGTTGATACCGATTAGGTTCAGCCCCCTGTACTGTGGGCCTGTTGTGATCAGAGTAAGAGACCCCCCCCCCCACACACATCACTGTTACAATTCCTGTAATTAGCTGTTTCTAACCTGAATGTATTGTAATGTCACCCATATCCTGTGCAGAACCATGCCGGTCCAGTGGCTAAAGCTTGGAGAACTTTCCAGTTCATCAGCCCCATTATCACCTATATACGTGGGGGATCCCAGGTATGTGTCTTTGTTACTACCGAGTCCTAATCTACATTGCCAGAGTCATGTGATCTTGATGGAAATATGTTACAGCGATGGCTGATGTTGTTTTGTTGATGTTGTTTCTCTCCACAGCAGGTGGTGGTGAGGAGGCACCATGTGAGTAGGGTTCGAGGCCTGGAGACTCAACTGGTGTGGGCCATCTCCAGGGAGACAGCCAGACTTAGTTCAGAGGGCATCCCCTACTGTGCCACCAAGGTTCAGTCCGTCACTTGGATCCTGGTAAGATGTAAATACTACCGAAATAGTACAAGATTAGGCTTTCTTCACTTATTCCATTTGGCCTTAACATATCGTCTCTCTCTGTCAGTATGTGGCTGGCAGGGTGACCCAGTATGCTTCTCACCTCCGCCATGAGACGTCTGTGGACATGACCCTTGGCTGCTACCAGGTAAATATACATTTTCTTATGTATATTGAACAGAAATTATTGGGTGTTTTTCCTTTAGATATGCTCTGTTTTCTAATAATGCGTGTGTGTGGTAAACAGGTGTGTTGTATGTGTTTTTGGAGCAGCAGACTGATGTCTCGGTGGTGTATGCCACTCTGCACATGGGGCCGGATGGGCTGCTCTCCTCCTCGGCGTGGTCGGAGGCTGCCTCCGTGTCTACGCCCACCAATCAGCAGTTCACGGAGCCAGAGCCTGAGGGCCACAACTGCTATGAGGTCAGATGTTACACACACACACCTACAGTACACATACTATTGACTAGTAGCATTAAGATCCTTCCATTGACCCATTGTTTGTCATGTCATTGCATTGGTCACTGATCTTGAATGTTTGTTCTGTTGTTGTAGGGCTGGGAGGAGGACCTGCTGCCTGAGGAGAGGGAGGTTCCTCTGCTAAAGTGAGTTCCTCTAAATGTCTGTGTAGTCTGGGCTTGCCAGATGCTGAAGGATAGTGGTCACCATGCTGTTATCCCCATTGACCCTAATGGTTGACATGCTCCATTCCCTCCCTCCCACAGCCTCTACCTTACCACCAAGAGAGTGGAGGACATCGCCCTGAGGCTCGTCTCCCTGCGCCAGGCCTTCACTGTGAGTGGACTTCCTTTTTCCTTTTCTCTCTGTGTCTTCTTGTTCTGTCTGTCTCCAAGAGGAAGATGGGTGTCTCACTAATTCTTGCCTCTTCTCTAGACCCTGCTTGGTTCCACCCTGAGCAGGAACCATCTGTTTGTGGCAGGAAAGGTCCTAATGGGCGCACTGGTTCAGGCCCACCACATGGTAACTCCTTATTCATTCAAGGGAAAGAGAGCGTCCTCGATGGGAAATGTGTTCTGTTCACTAACGTCAATGTTCTTTGCTTTGTGATAGGACGAGGCCGAATTCATCCGTGCCTATAACGACTTTGTGGACTACCTGAGTGACCCCTCCAAGCAGATTGACATTGAGAGGGAGCTGGCTGAGGCAAAGGTGAGTTCATTAACTCTTTCAAGTCTCACTTTGAGTTCTTCCACATGCATGTCTTTTATACATCACAGTAGCTGATCTATTTGAAATCATTCCTATTTTCTCCAAACGTGTTTTCTTGTCCTAGATCCATCATGTTAACCTGATAGATGTCCTCTTTGAACTGGTGCTATTTGGGATGATGACAGCTCAGAAGTCCCTGATGGTGGTAAGTAGCATCTCACTGGTACATGTTTCGATGTCTCTCTATTTGTAATTTCACTTAAACTTCTCTCCTCTGTTTCCATTAGCACCCTGGTGGGTTCATGGAGCGTCTGTACGCTCTCCTGTACTCCTTCCTGCCCGTAGCTGCCAGCATTGAGCCAAAGGCCGAGAGATACCTGCTGCTGCTCAATGTAAGATTCAAGAGTTTACTTCCCTATTCCTAGTTTACTTCCTCTTTACTTTGTCATGAATAACAGGGTTTCAATGCCATTTTACGAGGAGTAACTCTCATTGTCTCTCTGCTCTTGATAAGCTAGTAACTTAGAGCCATTATCTATGTGTTGTGTGGTGTTCTCTTCAGGGCGGGCTGATGGCTCTGCTAGATGACATGTTTGGGCAGCAGCTGGCCTGGTACTTTAACCCAGTGTTTCTGGTCACTGAGCTCTCCAGCCTCCTGGAGTACCACCTGGAGAACCTCATGGCCAGCATGTAGTCCTACTGCAGAGATCTGAAAGGCCACATTTCTCTCTCTCTCTCTTTCTCTCAGGAATTGAGGACTTGAAGTGCTTCGCTGAAGCCTGATTAGTTAACACCCATTGAATTAATGTATTCTCTTGTTTTCTCTCCCCACAGGATTCTTGCGACACTTTGCCACCACACAGGGGTCTAGACACAAATGCACTATATTACTTTGCACTGAATTTTACATTTCTAAATAAAATAACTAGTAGTTCAAAAGCATTTGTCTCTGTCTTTTCATTTACTTGATTATTTCATCACTATTTCCTATTCCTGGAGTTATGAGGCTAATATTACACTATTACATGAACAATTATGCATTATTCTTTTCATATGGAGATGAAAAACAAAGTATAGGTGATTTACAGGTACTACAGGCCCACACTTTATGGCTTTGAATTGTGATGTGTGATTCTGTACTATTTAAAAATATGTAGGCCTACATACACGGAGTTTACAAAACATTAAGAACACCTTCCTAACATTGAGTTGCTCCCCCTGTTGCTCAGAACAGACTCAATTTGCCGGGACATGAACTCTACAAGGTGTCCACAGGGATGCTGGCCCATGTTCACTCCAATGATTCCCACAGTGGTGGACCATTCTTTTTACACCTACTACCTTACACCGTTCAAAGGCACTTAAATATTTTGTCTTGCCCATTTACCCTCTGAATGGCACACATACACAATCCACGTCTCAATTGTGTCAATGCTTAAAAATCTTTCTTTAACCTGTCTCCTTCCCTTCATCTACACTGATTGAAGTGGATTGAACAAGTGACATCAGTACGGGATCATAGCTTTCACCTGGATTTACCTGGTCAGTCTGTCATGGAAAGAGCAGGTATAGTATAAAGTCGACCACTAGAGGGCACAATTGCTTCAGTCTTGAATGTAACTTCTCACTATCGGTACTCTACAGTCTGCCATTGTAGACTCAGGTATCTTGGGTGTTTTTGTTTCAATTTGCCATATTTCCCATTAATGTCGGAGCCATTTAGCATCTTTCCAACTGAAAACAATGTTAGCGTTCATGTGAGTGGGTGTAGTAGTGCATACTGACCACTAGTTGGATCATAGCGTGGTTAGTGGTGTTCATGCAGGAACCCAGAGGATATAGGCATTCTCCATCACAGTAGAAGGCTTGTTATCCTTTTTCTAACTAGGCAAGTCAGTTAAGAACAAATCCTTACTTACAATGACGGCCTTCCCGGGAAACAGTGGGTTAACTGTCACGTTCAGGGGCAGAATGACAGATTTTTACCTTGTCAGCTCGGGGATTGGATCCAGCATCTTTCGGTTACTGGCTCAACACTAACCACTAGGCTACCTGCCGCCCCAAATCCACGCCCCTGTCTTCATTTAAAAAGGTATCTGGGACCAACAGAGGCACATCTGTATTCACAGTCATGTGAAATCCATAGATTAGGGTCTAAAGAATGTATTTGAATTGACTGATTGCCTTATATGAACTTTAACTCAGTAATATCGTTGAAATTGTTGGATGTTGCGTTCATTTTTTTTGTACAGTGTAGATACCTACTATTTATCTGCATATTGGCAGATTATTGCTTTCAACTGCTGGTTGCAAAGGTATATCTTTTGGAACAAAGGTAGTAAAGTTTATTAAAATGGTGTAGAATAGATGGGTTGCCACAGGTGTCACATGCATACACAGGTCTTGACCACCATGTCTTCATGCTTCTTTAGGATCACGTTGTCGTTGTAGAAGAGTCTAGAGATGGGACTGAGCTTGGTGGGAGCGCAGCACGCTTTGGGAACCTCACCCGGCTTCAAAAGGTGAACCTGCCATGAAAAAGTTCAATCAGATTTATTCATACATACACTTTGACATAATCAATGATAATAATATCCTGTTTATAAAATAGGTATGATTATTATGCAGATCCTACAGTGCTCTCCAACCTCAGTGGACTTTGGCTTCGCCCCCCTTGTCTGAATGTGGTCATATGTTTTAACCCTGGTTGTCTGTGCTCCACAAGTCTTTATAGCCCACTGAGCCAAAGCCTAGACTTTCAGAAGTTCAACAACAACTTCCATGAAACAAGCTAAAACATTTCAATGGGCCATTGACCTAGCTAGTGACTTTAAAAAAACATTTGGTATTTTTGTTTTAGATTATTCCAACAACATAGAATATAATTACAATGATGACCAGAAATTTTATAGGATTCTAATGATAACCATAGAGTTCCAAACTAATTTCTATGGCAACACAGCTGTCCATTTTTAAATCAGCAGTTTTATAAAATATGTGTTGCCAAGAGACATCTAACCAATAGAACATCTCAGCGTTCTATTGAACGTTTTCTGTTCGAAAACAAGAACAACTTCAATTTGCTGTTTAACAACAACAAACTTGACTGATTTTTGAGACCTGAGATTGAAAAATCGACTGGAAAATGCCTGGGTGTTTTTCAAGATTGATGGAGAGAGTGCGAGGACGTGGGCAGCCTTCTGCGTCGACAGGTTGTGTAAATTCATTAATGGGTTGTTTTTGTTGTCTTTTTCCGTTTTGCAGGGTTCGCGATCGTCGGGAGGTGGACAGCGACTTCGAAGAGGGTACGTGGAGTTCTAACTTCTTATTTTACCACATTCAGCATTGAAAATGTAATTTGTGAAATGTGTATTTCTGTAATACAGACTTGCAAGCTAACGCTAACTTTAATAATTGTTGCTAAGCGAAGCACTGTTGGACTTTTACTAGTAGTGACGTTACTAGCTAGCTTGATATGTTTTACTTCCTGACAATTGTTTGTTTGTATTCCTGCTACTAATTTTAGAATCAAATGTACTGGATGAGGTCCAGTTGGATGTGCCACTGCTGCCAGTCATCCTTGATGTCCAGGATGCTGCTATCATCCTTGAGGATGTGCCAGATGTACCGACTATCCTTGAGGTACAATTTTCAGAACGTTTTTGGTATTATGTTTGAAAAGTATCCCAGATATTAATTCTAAAAATCTTTGTTGAGTGCTTTAGGAGGCCACTGGTAATTGGCAGTTGATACCGATTAGGTTCAGCCCCCTGTACTGTGGGCCTGTTGTGATCAGAGTAAGAGACCCCCCCCCCCACACACATCACTGTTACAATTCCTGTAATTAGCTGTTTCTAACCTGAATGTATTGTAATGTCACCCATATCCTGTGCAGAACCATGCCGGTCCAGTGGCTAAAGCTTGGAGAACTTTCCAGTTCATCAGCCCCATTATCACCTATATGCGTGGGGGATCCCAGGTATGTGTCTTTGTTACTACCTAGTCCTAATCTACATTGCCAGAGTCATGTGATCTTGATGGAAATATGTTACAGCGATGGCTGATGTTGTTTTGTTGATGTTGTTTCTCTCCACAGCAGGTGGTGGTGAGGAGGCACCATGTGAGTAGGGTTCGAGGCCTGGAGACTCAACTGGTGTGGGCCATCTCCAGGGAGACAGCCAGACTTAGTTCAGAGGGCATCCCCTACTGTGCCACCAAGGTTCAGTCCGTCACTTGGATCCTGGTAAGATGTAAATACTACCGAAATAGTACAAGATTAGGCTTTCTTCACTAATTCCACTCCTTATTCATTCAAGGGAAAGAGAGCGTCCTCGATGGGAAATGTGTTCTGTTCACTAACGTCAATGCTCTTTGCTTTGTGATAGGACGAGGCCGAATTCATCCGTGCCTATAACGACTTTGTGGACTACCTGAGTGACCCCTCCAAGCAGATTGACATTGAGAGGGAGCTGGCTGAGGCAAAGGTGAGTTCATTAACTCTTTCAAGTCTCACTTTGAGTTCTTCCACATGCATGTCTTTTATACATCACAGTAGCTGATCTATTTGAAATCATTCCTATTTTCTCCAAACGTGTTTCCTTGTCCTAGATCCATCATGTTAACCTGATAGATGTCCTCTTTGAACTGGTGCTATTTGGGATGATGACAGCTCAGAAGTCCCTGATGGTGGTAAGTAGCATCTCACTGGTACATGTTTCGATGTCTCTCTATTTGTAATTTCACTTAAACTTCTCTCCTCTGTTTCCATTAGCACCCTGGTGGGTTCATGGAGCGTCTGTACGCTCTCCTGTACTCCTTCCTGCCCGTAGCTGCCAGCATTGAGCCAAAGGCCGAGAGATACCTGCTGCTGCTCAATGTAAGATTCAAGAGTTTACTTCCCTATTCCTAGTTTACTTCCTCTTTACTTTTTCATGAATAACAGGGTTTCAATGCCATTTTACGAGGAGTAACTCTCATTGTCTCTCTGCTCTTGATAAGCTAGTAACTTAGAGCCAATATCTATGTGTTGTGTGGTGTTCTGTTCAGGGCGGGCTGATGGCTCTGCTAGATGACATGTTTGGGCAGCTGCTGGCCTGGTACTTTAACCCAGTGTCTCTGGTCACTGAGCTCTCCAGCCTCCTGGAGTACCACCTGGAGAACCTCATGGCCAGCATGTAGTCCTACTGCAGAGATCTGAAAGGCCACATTTCTCTCTCTCTCTCAGGAATTGAGGACTTGAAGTGCTTCGCTGAAGCCTGATTAGTTAACACCCATTGAATTAATGTATTCTCTTGTTTTCTCTCCCCACAGGATTCTTGCGACACTTTGCCACCACACAGGGGTCTAGACACAAATGCACTATATTACTTTGCACTGAATTTGACATTTCTAAATAAAATAACTAGTAGTTCAAAAGCATTTGTCTCTGTCTTTTCATTTACTTGATTATTTCATCACTATTTCCTATTCCTGGAGTTATGAGGCTAATATTACACTATTACATGAACAATTATGCATTATTCTTTGCATATGGAAATGAAAAACAAAGTTTAGGTGATTGACAGGTACTACAGGCCCACACTTTATGGCTTTGAATTGTGATGTGTGATTCTGTACTATTTAAAAATATGTAGGCCTACATACACGGAGTTTACAAAACATTAAGAACACCTTCCTAATATTGAGTTGCACCCCCTGTTGCTCAGAACAGACTCAATTTGCCGGGACATGAACTCTACAAGGTGTCCACAGGGATGCTGGCCCATGTTCACTCCAATGATTCCCACAGTGGTGGACCATTCTTTATACACTTACTACCTTACACCGTTCAAAGGCACTTAAATATTTTGTGTTGCCCATTTACCCTCTGAATGGCACACATACACAATCCATGTCTCAATTGTGTCGATGCTTAAAAATCTTTCTTTAACCTGTATGGAAAGAGCGGGTATAGTATAAAGTCGACCACTAGAGGGCACAATTGCTTCAGTCTTGAATGTAACTTCTCACTATCTGTACTCTACATTAACAGTCTGCCATTGTAGGCTCAGGTATCTTGGGTATTTCTGTTTCTATTTGCCATATTTCCCATTAATGTCTGAGCCATTTAGCATCTTTCCAACTGAAAACAATGTTAGCATTCATGTGAGTGGGTGTAGTAGTGCATACTGACCTCTAGTTGGATCATAGCGTGGTTAGTGGTGTTGATGCAGGAACCCAGAGGGTTTTGGCATTCTCCATCACAGTAGAAGGCACAGTAGCCCGTAGGAGCCAGGACCCAATTCTAACGGAGAGAAATACTATAGAAATGGAATGACAAGATTAGATGAATGACTAGAACAGACTATATTTCAATCAGAAATACTTCATATACATACACTAAAATGCACAATGCCTTGCTTCCCTTAAAAATAATAATTGTGTGTTACAGCAAATAAGGTGACACAATGTTAGCTCTTGATACTATCTATTCAGTAGAATGAGTAGCTAAGTGAGACAAGCTCACCATCCAGCCTAGGTCACCAAAGCGTTCATATATTTCATGTCTCTTACAAGCCTGACGCCCACTGTTGACGTGGCTATGATCTGAAAGGGACCAAAACAAATGAGGCAGGACAAGCTGTAAAGCACACTTTGGATGCATTGGATTTACAATAAAGACACAATTACTGCCATGATGAGCAGAACCATGCTAATGCCTTCAAAGCATTACATGGGCTTGCTCCTACCTATCTCTCTGATTTGGTCTTGCCGTACATACCTACACTACACATACCTACGCTACGGTCACAAGACGCAGGCCTCCTAATTGTCCCTAGAATTTCTAAGCAAACAGCTGGAGGCAGGGCTTTCTCCTATAGAGCTCCATTTTTATGGAATGGTCTACTTACCCATGTGAGAGAAGCAAACTCGGTCTCAACCTTTAAGTCTTTACAGGGGCTGAGTCACTGGCTTACTGGTGCTCTTTCATGCCGTCCCTAGGAGGGGTGCGTCACTTGAGTGGGTTGAGTCATTGATGTGATCTTCCTGTCTGGGTTGGTGCCCCCCCATGGGTTGTGCCGTGGCGGAGATCTTTGTGGGCTATACTCGGCCTTGTCTCAGGATGGTAAGTTGGTGGTTGAAGATATCCCTCTAGTGGTGTGGGGGCTGTGCTTTGGCAAAGTGGGTGGGGTTATATCCTTTCCGTTTGGCCCTGGCCGGGAGTATCATCAGATGGGGCCACAGTGTCTCCTGACCCCTCCTGTCTCAGCCTCCAGTATTTATGCTGCAGTAGTTCATGTGTCGGGGGGCTAGGGTCAGTTTGTTATATCTGGAGTACTTCTCCTGTCTTATCCGCTGTCCTGTGTGAATTTAAGTATGCTCTCTCTAATTCTTTCTCTTTCTTTCTCTCTCTCAGAGGACCTGAGCCCTAGGACCATGCCTCAGGACTACCTGGCACGATGACTCCTTGCTATCCCCAGTCCACCTGGCCGTGCTGCTGCTCCAGTTTCAACTGTTCTGCCTGCGGCTATGGAATCCTGACCTGTTCACCGGACGTGCTACCTGTCCCAGACCTATTATTTGACCATGCTGGTCATTTATAAACATTTGAACATCTTGGCCATGTTCTGTTATAATCTCCACCCGGCACAGCCAGAAGAGGACTGGCCACCCCTCATAGCCTGGTTCCTCTCTAGGTTTCTTCCTAGGTTTTGGTCTTTCTAGGGAGTTTTTACTAGCCAACGTGCTTCAACACCTGCACTGTTTGGGGTTTTAGGCTGGGTTTCTGTACAGCACTTTGAGATATATAATTTGATTTGATTTAATGCAACAATTTTCACCTGACACTAATTAGCATAACGCAATGGACATAAATCTTCCTAGAATATCTTCCTATTCATGAAAATCACAAGTGAAATATATTGGAACACAGCTTAGCCTTTTGTTAATCACCCTGTCATCTCAGATTTTCAAAATATGCTTTACAGCCAACGCTAGACAAGCATTTGTGTAAGTTTATCATAGACTAGCATAGCATTATGCCTTGCTAGCAGCAGGCAACCTTGTCACGGAAATCAGAAAAGCAATCAAATTAAATCGTTTACCTTTGATTAATTTTAGGATGTTTTCACTCACGAGACTCCCAGGTAGATAGCCAGTTCATTTTTCCCAAAATATTATTTTGTAGGCGAAATAGCTCCATTTGTTCTTCATGTTTGACTGAGAAATCGCCCAGAAATTGCGGTCACCACAACGCCAAAAAATATTCAAAATTAGCTCCATAATATCGACAGAAACATGGCAAACGTTGTTTATAATCAATCCTCAAGGTGTTTTTCTAATATCTATTCGATAATATATCCGTTGGGACAATTCGTTTTTCAGTAGGGCCAATTGGAGTAATGGCTACCTCTGTATTTTACGCGAGAATCTCTCTCGGAGCCACCATGTGACCACTTACGCAATGTGGTCGCCTACGGCTATTCTTCAACAGAAATGCGTAAAACTACATCACAATGCTGTAGACACCTTGGGGAATACGTAGAAAGCGTAAGCTCGTTAATGGCACATTCACAGCTGAATAGGGACTCATTGGAACGCAGCGCTTTCAAAACCTGGGGCACTTCCGGATTGGATTTTTCTCAGGCTTTCGCCTGCAACATCAGTTCTGTTATACTCACAGACAATATCTTTAGTTTTGGAAACGTTAGAGTGTTTTCTATGCATATTCTAGAATCTTGTCCTGACAAAATATCACGTTTAAAACAGGAACGTTTTTTTTTCCAAAAATGAAAATACTGCCCCCTAGTACCAACAGGTTTTATTGAACATGCACCTGTGGAACGGTCATTAAGACACCAACAGCTTACAGACGGTAGGCAAAGGAGCTCACAGTTATGAAAACTTAGGACCCTAAAGAGGCCTTTCTACTGACTGAAAAACACCAAAAGAAAGATGCTCAGGGTCCCTGCTCATCTGCGTGAATGTGCCTTAGGCATGCTGCAAGGAGGCATGAGGATTGCAGATGTGGCCAAGGGAAGAAATGGCAATGTCCGTACTGTGAGACACCTAAGAAAGCGCTACATGGAGACAGGACGGACAGCTGATCATCCTCGCAGTGGCAGACCACGTGTAACAACACCTGCACAGGATTGGTACATCCGAACATCACACCTGTGGGACAGGTACAGGATGGCAACAACTGCCCGAGTTACACCAGGAACGCACAATCCCTCCATCAGTACTCAGACTGTCCGCAATAGGCTGAGAGATGCTGGACTGAGGGCTTGTAGGCCTGTTGTAAGGCAGGTCCTCACCAGATATCACCGGCAACAACGTCGCCTATGGGCACAAACCCACTGTCACTGGACCAGACAGGACTGGCAAAAAGTGCTCTTCATTCACGGTTTTGTCTCACCAGGGGTGATGGTCGGATTCACATTTATCGTCGAAGGAATGAGCATTACACCGAGGCCTGTACTCTGGAGCGGGATCGATTTGGGGGTGGAGGGTCCGTCATGGTCTGGGGCGGTGTGTCACAGCATCATCAGACTGACCTTTTTGTCATTGCAGGCCATCTCAACGCTGTGTGTTACAGGGAAGACATCCTCCTCCCTCATGTGGTACCCTTCCTGCAGGCTCATCCTGACATGACCCTCCAGCATGACAATGCCACCAGCCATACTGCTCGTTCTGTGCGAGATTTCCTGCAAGAAAGGAATGTCAGTGTTCTGCCATGGCCAGCAAAGAGCCCGGATCTCAATACCATTGAGCACATCTGGGACCTGTTGGATCGGAGGGTGAGGGCTAGGGCCATTCCCCCCAGAAATGTCTGGGAACTTGCAGGTGCCTTGGTGGAAGAGTGTGGTAACATCTCACAGCAAGAACTGGCAAATATGGTGCAGTTCAGGAGGAGGAGATGCACTGCAGTACTTGATGCAGCTGGTGGCCACACCAGACACTGACTGTTACTTTTGATTTGGACCCCCCTTTATTCAGGGGCACATTATTTCATTTCTGTTAGTCACATGTCTGTGGAACTTGTTCAGTTTATGTCTCAGTTGTTGAATCTTGTTATGTTCATACAAATATTTACACATGTTAAGTTTGCTGAAAATAAACACAGTTGACAGTGCTGAGTTTAGTAGAAAGTGATGCGTTAGAAGCCTACATAACCAACCCATAATGTAAAATGTAACATCCATATATGGCCAGCTATGTAAACTTTAACATTGATTTATCCTGCAATAGATGTCGTTAAATTGGTAACATACATTATTGTCTTCTAATGCCTCTTAAAGGGAAAGTAATCTAAAAGTAACTGAATGTAATCAGATTACATTACTGAGTTTGGGTATTCCAAAAGTTACGTTACTGATTACAATTTTGGACAGGTAACTTAGTAACTGTAAAGGATTACATTTAGAAAGTAATCTACCCAGGTCATAAATTACCTTGGAGTTAAGGGTAGGGCAATATCTGCAACATCATCGTAAGGTAAGACTGATTTTGCAGTGTGTTTGATTGCATTAATAACTATTAAAACCATAAATGTATAATTGTTGCATGATGTATCTGATCAATTACGTATGTATATAATCATATTTCCCTCTCTATGAAGTAGTTTAGTAGGCAAGAAGAGAGGATCCATGTAGAGACAAGGCATGTGGAGAGGAGGGGTGTGGACAGGAGGCGCGTGGAGAGGAGGGCCGTGGAGAGATTCAGGAGCTAAGTGAGGCGGCTTGTGCAGAGGAACCTGAAACCTGAATTGTTAAATGTGTGTCGGCTCCCCCCTTATGTGGTTGTATAGTGAACAATATGTTGTGCTCGCCTTAGCTCTATGTCACTGTTGAGCTCTTACCCATGGTGCTGGAGCGTTCTTCTACCACAGCATCTGTGCAATAAACTGGAGTTTTGGGAAATTTACTGTATAGCTGTTGTTGTGTTCCCATTCCAGTGGCGACCCGTCACTCAGGGCAGGTGGGTCAGAGCCTGTTTGAGCCCCACATTTATAGCTACAAATGTTTTGCAAGTTATTTTGGCATTAATACGTGTCACATATCAGTTGCAAACTTTGTAAAATAAAATGTAAAAAAATCACTGAGTTAATAAAGCCTCCATACAAACATGGTCTCTTTTTTGCTTTCTTGAGTAAGGCAGCTCCAAAATGCAGGTGTTTCAGCCTAGCTCAGTGCTTTCTGTGGTGCGGCAGCCAGCGGAAAATGCGGAAAATACAGAGCGTAGGGGTTGGTAATGTTCTCTAGTTGCGCAGTGATTGGCTCAGTATTCTGTCACTCATGCGGACACTACGTCACTGCCAAATCTAAGTGTAGAGCTCGAAAATTCAAGCCCCGTTGAATGCTGCCATAGAGTTACATTAGAAGTGCCCATCCAAGAAGGCTCAAGGTCATTGGCCACAGATAAAATTACGTCAAATCACGTTATATCTACAGTAGCTTTGATTGGACTGACCATGTCAATATCATACTTTCAAAATCTTAGCTAGCAGTCATCATCATGAATCAAGTCGACAATCTACTGGCAAATCCTTGTCATATGAAGAGAAATTGTAGATAAAACGTGTAGGTGCTCATCGGCCATTGGACACAAACATTACACAACATGTTTAAACATTACACAACAAGTTGGAAATCGCAAATTCAACAAGGAGTAATCAGTGGCTAACTGCAAGCATTGAAAAGCAATTACTAGCCTGCTATTCAGTGGAGTGGGTGTGTGGTCCCAATTCTGGGTCTCTTTTCCAAGCTTAAAATTATAAACATTCAACATTGGCCATGCTGTCAATCCAGCATGATTTCTGCCAGACTCAAAACAACTGTTAACTCGGGAACTGGGAAATCTGACTTCAGTGAGTTCAAGACAACTGGGAACTCAGGAAAAAAACAAGCTCTGACTGGGAAAATACGTTTTGAACGGTCATCCAACTTGAAATTGTCGGGAACTCGGGCCTCTTTCTAGAGCTACGACCTGAAAATAACTGACGTCATCATGATTTGACCCTAATAATTTGGTTTATTTTCCCCTCTTAATTTTGCCTACTGTTCTGACTTAGTGGTGCACATGTAGGCTATATCCTGCTATAACCTGAGAAATGTCATCATCGAATATTATAAGAGCTTCCTTTGTCTGCTTATATTCAACCTTTAGCCATGTCTAAAGGTCAATCAGATTTGTGAACATGGTCCCTAGCTGTGTCTTGCCGCTTTCCATGTCTGTTGTCTGTAGCTTGTGAGGTGTGGAAACACTTTGTTGCTTTTATGAATTTTGTCTTGCTGCTTTTTGTTCTATGTTGCTATGTCTGTATGCTACGTCTTGCTTGTCCTATGTTGCTCTGTCTGTATGCTATGTCTTGCTTGTCCTATGTTGCTATTGTCTATATTGTAATGGTTTTTAATAACCTGCCCAGGGACTGCGGTTGAAAATTTGCCGGGTGGCTAAAACCGGCACTTTTACTGAAATGTTGATTAATGTGCACTGTCCCTGTAAAAATAAAATAAACTCAAACAAACTCAAACCTTTATATATCCTACGGTTCTGACTTGGTGTACAGGGAGAACACTGTAAGAACAGCCCATGTTCTGAATTATGTCACTGTACATTTCAAAAGTGCTAAACAATTAGTTATATTGACTACATCTGTCTTAGCTCTCCCATTGTCTTAATTAAATTCCAGATTGACTCTTATCCGTTCGTCGTCTCCTTATGCCATAGTTTGTACATCTCAACAGAAACCACATTAGTCAGCCGTAGACAAGGCTCCTCTGATAGCCAGGTGTAGCATTGGTAAGGTGTTGGGACTCTGCTGTCGGGACAGCTGTATGTAGGCCCTAACAGTTTGTGGGCACCGTTTGTCACCATTATAGTGCAATTAATGTATTGTTTAGTGTTGTGTAGTGGCTTTGCTGGCATGCATCCCCCACATTTTTTTGTTTGTTTGCGCCACCAAGATTTACATGCTAAAATCGCCACTGTCCCATTCTACAACTCCTGAGTGAGTATCTCTATATTCAAAACCGGACCCCACTATCAGCCCAGCCAACTGGTTACAGCTTCGCTAGTCATTCCATCGGAGTAAACTCCAGAAAAAAATGTAATCTATAAAGCACACCAATATCTTTTTTAAACTCTAACAATAAATAAGAAAAAAACTCCTGCCACCCAGCCACCAGAGATCGAGGCAGGGATGGCCACCAGAGATCGAGGCAGGGATGGCCACCAGAGATCGAGGCAGGGATGGCCACCAGAGATCGAGGCAGGGATGGCCACCAGAGATCGAGGCAGGGATGGCCACCAGAGATCGAGGCAGGGATGGCCACCAGAGATCGAGGCAGGGATGGCCACCAGAGATCGAGGCAGGGATGGCCACCAGAGATCGAGGCAGGGATGGCCACCAGAGATCGAGGCAGGGATGGCCACCAGTTCCAGCTGACCTGGACAAATACATCTGTCTCCTATTAGAGACCGAAATTGTGATGTTGTTGGATGAGGCTTGGAAAACTTTCCTCATTTCCACATTCAACAACTTAACACAGCGTCTTAATGTGAGTACCATGTTCGATTACACTTCTTCATTTAGCTGACAACATGGTATTGTGTGTTCTTATTTCCTCTAGGTGTGTGTCTAAGATGGTCTTTCTTTTGTTTAAAGACTGAGGAGTTTGCCATTATCAGCAACATGTTTAGTGGGGACAGTAAAAGGCTTCACATGTGCACATGTAATGACCACCAAAGGAGGCACATTCTAGCGTTCTTTCCCCACGTAGACCCATCTTTTGATGGTATTATACTCTCTTTTCTTGAGTGTACAGTACCAGTTAAAAGTTTGGACACACCTACTCATTGCAGGTTTTTAGTTATTTTTACTATTTTCTACATTGTATAATAACAGTGAAGACATCACAGCTATGAAATAACACATGGACTCGTGTAGTAACCAAAAAAAAGTGTTAAACAAATCAAAATATATTTTATATTTGAGATTATTCAAAGTAGCCACCCTTTGAATAATTTTGTCATTCTCTCAACCAGCTTCATGAGGTAGACACCTGGAATGCATTTCAATTAACAGGTGTGCCTTGTTAAAAGAGAATTTGTGGAATTTCTTTCCTTATTAATGTGTTTGAGCCAATCAGTTGTGTTGTGACAAGGTAGGGGTGGTATACAGAAGATAGCCCTATTAGGGAAAAGTCCATATTATGGCAAGAACAGCTCAAATAAGCAAAGAGAAATGACAGTCCATCATTACTTTAAGACATGAAGGCTCAGTTAATCTGGAAAATTTCAAGAACTTTGAAAATGTCTTCAAGTGCAGTTGCAAGAACCATCAAGCGCTATGATGAAACTGGCTCTCATGAGGACCCAGAGTTACCTCTGCTGCAGAGAATAAATTCATTAGATTTACCAGCCTAAGAAATTGCAGGCCAAATAAATACTTGACAGAGTTCAAGTAATAGACACATCTCAACATCAACTGTTCAGAGGAGACTGTGTGAATCAGGCATTTATTGTCGAATTGCTGCAAAGAAACCCCTACTAAAGGACACCGATAATAAGAAGAGACGTGCTTGGGCCAAGAAACAGGAGCAATGAACATTATACTGGTGGAAAACTATCCTTCGGTAGAATGAGTCCAAATTTGAGATTTTCTGTTCGAACCGCCGCGTCTTTGTGAGACACAGAGTAGTTGAACAGATGATCTCCGCATGTGTGGTTCCTATCATGAAGCATGGAGGAGGTGTGCTTTAATGGTGACATTGTCTGTGATTTATTTCGAATTCAAGGCACACTTAACCAGCATGTCTACCACAGCATCATGCAGCGATACGCCATCCTATCTGGTTTGTGCTTAGTGGGACTATCATTTGTTTTTAAACAGGATAATAACCCAATACACCTTCAGGCTGTGTAAGGGCTATCTGACGAAGAATGAGAGTGATGGAGTGCTGCATCAGATGACCTGGCCTCCATAATCACCCAACCTCAATCCAATTGAGATGGTTTGGTATGATTTGGACCGCAGAGGGAAGGAAAAGCAGCCAACAAGTGCTCACCATATGTGGGAACTCCTTCAAGACTGTTGGAAAATACATTCCAGGTGAAGCTGGTTGAGAGAATGCTAAGAGTGTGCAAAGCTGTCATCAAGGCAAATGGTGGCTACTTTGAATTATCTAAAATCTAAAACATGTTTTAATTTGTTTAACACTTTTTTGGTTACTACATGATTCCATGTGTTATTTCATAGTTTTGATGTCGTCACTATTATTCTACAATGTAGAAAATGTTAATAATAAAGAAACCACTCTTGAATGAGTAGGTATGTCTAAACATTTGACTGGTACTGTATGTCGGTATGACAAATGAGTTATTCCTCTACTTTGTAATCAACATAGTTTTGCAAGACTGTCCAGCTCAATATAGTGCATGTGCCCTCTGGCGGAAGGGACATGGGTAAGAGTTAATTGTTTATTGCCTCCTTAAATGTTAATCCTTTTGACACTTTTGCAAAGTACAACCCCAGGAACCAAATGTGTCCCTACTACATGCTACCAGATTTATGTTTTATTTTACAGATCACAGCTATACCAGAAATGACAGAGTTAATGGTTCAATTAATTTGAAATCGGGCTGAATAATGTAACTGGTGTTATGCCCTTTGTCACCATTTGTTTTTCTAATCTAGAAAATTGAACTAATTCCATTCTCCACCACCCAATTTCTGGTGGAAACCGACAAATATAGAATCGTCAAAGTAAGTGAAGGGATGATGAAATGTCAAACATGCAGTATGCAACCCAAACCCTGACTTGTTTGTAAAATGGCTATTTCTACTGGACAGGTGCCATTTGAGATTCCAGTGGCTAAAAATGTATCACTTTGTTGTCAGTCTTATATGCAAGACATGACAAAACAATACATTAGTCCCATAGTGTTCAACCAAAGCCATATCACATATGTATATGATCCAGTACACATCTCACTGTGTGTAATCTGATTGTATTTCACTTTTTGTTAGCGGAACAATATGTCACAGCGGCACCACAGTTGTTTCAGGAGTCAAATGATATACTCCTTGTTTACCTCTCCTGTGGCAGTGTATGTGCCTGTGGCAGATGTCCAACTGAAAGTAGGTGACGTGCGACGGTACACGAGCAGTCATGTGTACAAAGCGAGCGGTAGGCTCTGGGACTCTGTAACCTAAGATACCCATATGAACTTGATTTGAGATTCCTCATCTTCTATCTCTCAAAGACCGCCAACTCAGATGCACAGCGTGCTTCAACACGATATGATGGGGGAGAGGATTTTTTTTTTCTTCTTCCTATTACCCCCTTTTTCTCCCCAATTTCAATCTTGTCTCATTGCTGTGACTCCCCGACGGACTAGGGAGGCAAAGGTTGAGTCATGCGTCCTCTGAAACATGACCCGCCAAACCGCACTTCTTTATTAACACCCACTAGCTAAACCCGGAAGCCAGCCACACCAATGTGTCAGAGGAAACACTGTTCAACTGACAACTGAAGTCAGCCTGCAGGCGCCCGGCAAGCCACAAGGAGTCGCTAGAGCGCGATGAGCCAAGTAAAGCCCCCCCGGCCAAACCCTCCCCTAATGCTGGGCCAATTGTGCATTGCCCTATGGGACTCCGAATCACGGCCGTGATACAACCCGGGTCTGTAGTGACGCTCCTAGCACTGCGATGCAGTGCCTTAGACCGCTGCACCACTCGGGAGGCCTTGGGGAGAGGATTTCATCCTTAACATGGTACATGGTACAAATAGCCCCTGAGGACTATATATCCCTATATTATTGTGATGGCCACCCCTATATAAATTCCACAAACAATACTGATAGATCTCAATCCTGTGTAATGTTGTCAAGCCAATCATTTTTCTTTGTCTGTATCCTAGCACAAACATGTACAACTACCTTCAGGTCTGAGGCCAAAATCTGAAGGACAAAGTGACAGAAAACCTAGAAATTACATTACGTAAATTTAGAGACACAGTGATGTCATTTCTAGTTATTTTGTTAGCCGATTTTGTAGCTGGATACAAATGTCCAATCTGCAGTGACAAGATCAAAGTAAGTTTATTTTATGCATGCATGCTCTTAATGTATTACATTGCAATATATGCAATTTACTTCAATGAGTACGGTATGTTATACATGTCCATTGTTTTCAGTGAGGCATGAGGCAGTCCCTATCCCCAGGATAGATGACACTTCGAGGAAAGCCACAACAGCACGGGCTATAGATTTGGCATCTCTTCCCTCCAACTCAACAAGCCCCATAAATGGTGATACAATTGTCTGCTTGGTGTCACTAAAGTTATCACACCCCCTAGGTACTTAGAAACACTTACATCGGTGGACTCATCGAGCAGGATGCTGAAACGCTTGTCACCCACATCTGCGACCAACTTTTTCAGAAAGTATGGTGATAGAACACCATTAATCATTTCTGTGCACTTCGACCTCTGCATTTTGAAGTGGGTTGCAGCAGTGGAGTCTGAGAAAGCAGCTCTACATGCTTCTCCAATATGATCACATGCCAGCATGGAACAGAACAGTGTTCAGCGATAGCTAATGCCATGGTGGCCTCAGCCTTTTTTGCAGTCAATTTTATTACCTATAAATGGCAGCTTGTTTTTGGTGGAACTGTTATAAGGCTTTGCCTTTTGAGTAGGTTTTAGAGTTGTCATGTGTTTTTTTTACATCACTAAGTTTGGCGTAGAAATCAGCCTTACAATACAGGCAGTATGCCCATGTATCATCTCCAATAAACGGCTTCTACCAGCCTTTGAATTCAGGGTTTGATTCCAACTCCTTTCTGTATTTTTGAGTGTACAGTTTAGACTGAGACATGATAAGCTACACATCTAGCTGGCTAGCTCATGTCACAGAGGCACACACACAGTGGACAAGGTGAGTAAGTGACTAAGGCTGTGTGAGTCAAATGCAGTGATTTATTTTAGACAAAGAACATTTTACATTTACATCCCTCCCTGAATGTAAGCCAGGGCAGGATCAGCCAGCGGCGGCTTCCCATATGCGGGATTCATTTGCAGTCTGGGCGCAAAGGGGTAAACTCTGACTGCAGCTGGGAGGGATTGCTGCGCGAGGACTGGGCCGCCTGTGAGTGTTTTGGGACAGGGGTGGGGCCCGGGTGGGGCCCACGGTAGCATCCGCTGCTCGTTGAGAAGAGTAAGAACTATACATGCTTCCACGTCAGTCTCCAATAACATCAGGAAAAGTCGCTAGTTGATTTTCTAAAAAAATGGGTCGCTAGAGGGATCTGAATACTCACTAAATATAGCGACAAAGTCATTAAGTTGGCAACACTGCCTGTGTGATGCTCTAGCAGCGTAGCTCGTCAGAGCTGCTTCGCCCATGGCGTGTACTTTAATTGATTTTCTGCAGGCAATGCAGAGCCTGCATCGCGGAACCGCGGTTCTTTAACAAGCCAGTTTTTGGTGAGCCACAAGTCGAGGAATTTACATTTTCCAGACATAGCTGAAGCTTCACTTAACGTTAGCTTGAGCTGTTTAACCTGATTTATTCGACTTCAATCACTCTTGCACGCACGTGACCGTCGCACTCTCTCCGAGGCAGGTGGCTCATGAAACAAGGACGCACAGACAGCGGCGTAGCCTATTACTGATGTTAAGTTGTTTTGTTTATTTAAATCTAAAGAACTTCAATTTCTATTCTTGTACAAAATATATAAATTCAAGCACTTTCAACAACCCATGTCTATTTGTCTATTTCCAAAAACTTTCAAGGCCTTGATTTATTTTCTCTCAAATTCACAAACTTTCAAGGATTTCAAGGACCCGTGGGAACCCTGCCCTCAATAGTCCTCAATGCAATACACTGTAATAGACTACATGGGACACATATCGACTTGCATAGCGTCCTTTTCTACCTGTCTGAAATAGGACTTGGTTCAACTATTAGTTGAAAAACTACACATTTGGTTAGTAGAGAGCCTACTGAGTATATCCCACCCCACTGTATCGGAGACAGGTAGATAAGTTCTCTCTACAAGCTATTAAGTATCCCATGTACCGTTTATTTATTTTATTGGGGCTATGGTGGGGTCGGAGTGAAAAGCCAGCAGCAGGCAATGTCAAAACTAACCATTTTTGGTTAGTAAAGACCCGACTGAGTATTTCCCACCCCAATTTATGAGACCAGTAGTAAAGTGCTTTACAAGTATCCCATATAACGTACCATGTATTGCACTGCAGTGAATGGAATAAGGAGTCACCAGCAGCACTCTGTATTAAACCCATTTAATACAGAGACCAATAAAAATGTTGCAGTATCTATTGAGTAATTCCAATAACATGTGTTTTATCAAAAGTGTATTTCTTTAAATATAGCCTACACGACATACCAGTGTTTGTGTTCACTTTTTAAAGAAATTATATGAATTCAACAAATGATCAACTTATTTTTTCCAAAGGTGGTAACAATGTTTTGGATAAAACGTTCTACTGCACTGCACTCGATATTCCCCAAGTTTAACATGTCTTTTCAGGGGACTCTTATTTTGGAATAAAGAAAACCTCGCTTGTGCTGCCAGCATAATATCCTGCTGCTAGGAGAACTGTAATCTTGATTATTCTTTTTTCCTATTTCTGTTTTCTTCGTGTGGCTTTCCAGCAGACTAGACGCATTGTTGCATATTGCTGCCTTTCAGTTTGGAAAGTGCATTGCACATTTGTAAAATATTACATACAAGAAAAATGGGGGGGGGGGGGGGGGAATTGTACCACCATCAACACCTTCACTTGACTCAAATTGAGCTATTACATAAAAGTGGAAAAAGTCAGGCCATGTAATCTGATAAAGATAATTGTGATCAAACGGAAGGCAATGGTGTGAAGGTGTGTGCACAGTCATGCAGGATTTAATGACACACTAGAATACCAGAACACAATATTGCTGAAGAAAAACAGCAGAAGTTAATAACACAAGTTATTTACAAATAGTACATCCCAAAAACCATATACAGTGGGGAGAAGAAGTATTTGATATACTGCTGTATTTGATATACCTGGTCAAGAGCTACAGGAAACATATGATCTCTGTAATTGCAAAAGGGTTCTGTACCAAATATTAAGTTCTGCATTTCTGATGTATCAAATACTTATGTCATGCAATAAAATGCTAATTAATTACTTAAAAATCATACAAATGTGATTTTCTGGATTTTTAGATTCCGTCTCTCACAGTTGAAGTGTACCTATGATAAAAATTACAGACCTCTACATGCTTTGTAAGTAGGAAAAACTGCAAAATCGGCAGTGTATCAAATACTTGCTCTCCCCGCTGCATTTAACCTTTCCCTATTGACACATTTTTGGCCTGATATCCATTATCTTGGAAAAACAACACAAAAGTATTACTCCTATCAAAAGTCAAAATAGAAAAAGAGCAGCATTTTGTTTAAATACGCTAAAATTTGCAATAAGGCACAGATCCAACAGCACTCCTCATCTGCGATGGATAGGATACAGCTGCACAAGTCTTACAGCTTTACTCAAGAGTCCGAAGACTGATACTCAACTGGGGCCATTCCCTCAAGGTTGTGCCAATCATGAAAGCAATTTCTGTCTGGAATGACACAGAGTGGTACGCCACACTCATTGCACTTCCAGGGAGTGTCTTTGGAGTGTCCCGATTTCTTGCAGAGTTCGCAGCGCTTTCGTCCTGCAGAACTTCTCTTGCTTTTGTCTGCCACAGGCTTGATCGGGACAGGTGTATGTCCAGTGTTCGTCGGCTTGGACTGAGTCTCAATGGACACCTCGCAGAGCTGGGCCACGAGCGCTTGTGTGAATTCTTTGTGGGTCATGGGCTGCATCTTGTTCACTTTACACAGATCCTTGTGAATGATGTAGCTGTTAGTAGTCGCTATGTCCACAAAATGGTAGAACAATGTTCGGTACCACTTCATTGTTTTGCGGTGGGCTGAGAAGTAAGTAATCAGTTGGTCAGATAAGTCAACACCTCCCATGTTTTTATTGTATTCTAGAATTGGGGTGGGTACTGGAATTGACTCATGAGACCATTTGCCATCCTTATTCTTGCGTTTCCTTTTTATTGTCTCCCCTCCATACGCTTGATGAATGGTGGTACCCATTGACACTTCCCGGGCATCCTTCCACTTCACAAAGAGCAGGGAGCCCTCCCTTATCCACCGTAAAGATCCTCTTGGGGATTTCTTGGTCAGCGCATTTTCTTCTGATCTTGGGAAGCCCAATCTGGCTTCCCTCATGGTACCACATGCTCCCATTTTCATATCAAATAAGTCCTTGAATAATTTTGGGCTGGAGAAGTAGTTGTCAAGATACACGTGGTAACCTGAGCCAAGAACAGAGGGCCTTACGAGGGACATCACTGAATCGTGACAAATTCCAAAGCCAACAGGAAACGTGTTTTTGCCGATATACACAGCATAGTCCACTGTATAGCCATTGCTGGAGTCAGCTAACACAAAAATCTTAAAGCCAAATTTAGTGGGCTTTGACTTGATATATTCAATCAACCCATTTCTTGCTTTTGATGCCACCATCCGTTCATCTACAGCCAGGTTTCTATGTGGGTGGAAACAGGACATGCAGGCATGACGAATGTCATTCATTAATGGTTTGAGCCGAAATAGCCTATCATATTCAGGAGTACCCTTTTTACTGTCATTGACAGCATCCTCATCAGGATCACTCATGTGAATGTTCCATGATATGATTCTGTATCTATCCCTGTTCATCACAGTAGCTGGAAACGGAATCGAGAAGATGGAGTTTGTTATCCAGTAATCACTGATAGCTCTTGTCTTAACCAGAGCAGTAAAGAAGACCAATCCAATGAATTTGTAAAACTCCTTCACAGTTATATCTATCCACTTAAACTTTTTGCCCCTACCAATGTTTCTAGCCGCCTGTCTATTTGTATTGTCGCAGAGGGTTCTGACCGTGACTTTTGTAAAAAACATTTGAAATAAGTCTAACGGTGAGTACATGGCTGAGGGATCTACTTGAGGTCCAGGAGGTCTGCTTGGACAAAATCTCAAAGGTTGAGGGCCCTCATCAGGGTGTTCCTCTGTTTTCCATGGCTGATCTGACTCGGTTGTTCTGTGTGGTAAGCGAGAGTTTTTTCTTGGGGTTGAGAGACGTGGTACTTTGGACTTTAATGAGGGTGAGGCCGGCACTCTTTTACGTGGAGAATAGGTCTTTGTTGACAAATTCACTGACGGGCTACGCTGTTGGTCTGGATGCAAGGTGCTCAGCAGTGGGGCTTCATCTTCATCCGTTTTAACACTATGAAAATAAACATTAGTAATTATCAATTCAGCAAACATGTTTTGCACAACACTTCCAATTGAGCGACAGCTATGCCATCGGTATTGGACTTCAATTCACTTTAAAACTTGAAGGTTAAAAAGACAAGAACTAGCTACACAGTGCCTATAGAAAGTCTACACCCACTAACTTTTTTCAAATGTCGTTGTCAGTGCCTCAGAGATTCATGCATTTGAATAGGGATTTTTCCCACTTATCTACACACCATACTCCACACTTTTGGCAGCAGTTACAGCTGTGAGTCTGTTGGGAAAGGTCTCTACCAACTTTGCACACCTAGATTTGGCAATGTATTATTTTTTACAAAACTGTTCAAGCTCTGTCAAGTTCCTTGGGAGCGTTGATGGACAGCACATTTTTGATTTGATTTAGGTCGGGGCTCTGACTGGGGCACTCATGGACATTTACCTTTTTATTCCTGAGCCACTCCACTAACTTTGGCTGTGTGCTTCGGGTCGTTGTCATGCTGAAAGGTAAACTTCAGCTTTCTAGCTGAGGGCAGCAGGTTTTCCTCAAGGACTTCTCTTGCTCCATTCATTATCCTGGTGAGTAACATCCCCACAACACGATGCTGCCACCAGCATGCTTCACAGTAGGGATGGTGCTGTAAGGCTTTGCATTTTTTTTGCACAAGTTCAATTTTAGTTTAGTCAGACAACAAAACTTTTTGCCAAATGGCTACAGAAACGTCAGTGTTTTTTTGCATAATTCAAATGGTATTCAAGGCTTTCTTGAGTAATGGCTTCCTTCTTGTCACCCTGCATGCCAGATTTGTGGGGTGCTTCGGATAATGTTGTCACATGATACATGTAAGATGGCGCCGACAGATATGGTAGCTCTGCTTCTAGCTCCTAAGCAACTTTGCAGTATTTAGTTGTGTTATTTTTTACAATATTAGCCCAAATTTTGGGGTGTTATCCAAAAGTTATTTCCGGCTGTATGTAATATCAGAGCGGCGGTAACTCACCAGCATTACGACCAAGAATACGACTTTTCCGAAATGGATGCTTGGTTCCATGGCAATTGAACTTATTTCAGAGGCTGCTCCAAAACACAGCCGGTGGAGAAGAGGAATTCGGAGTGAACTTTTGGTCGACTCAAGAGGCGCGCACACTAGGGCTGGAAGATATACAGTTGAAGTCGGAAGTTTACATACACTTAGGTTGGAGTCATTAAAACTTGTTTTTCAACCACTCCACAAACTTTTTGTTAACAAACTATAGTTTTGGCAAGTCGGTTAGGACATCTACTTTATGCATGACAAGACATTTTTTCCAGCAATTGTTAAGACAGATTATTTCACTGTATCACAATTCCAGTGGGTCAGAAGTTTACATAGACTAAGTTAACAGTGCCTTTAAACAACTTGGACATTTCCAGAAAATGGTGTCATGGCTTTAGAAGGTTCTTATAGGCTAATTAACATCATTTGAGTCAATTTGAGGTGTACCTGTGGATGTATTTCAAGGCCTACCTTCAAACTCAGTGCCTCTTTGCTTGACATTATGGGAAAATAAAAAGAAATCAGCCAAGACCTCAGGAATATTTTTTGGGACATCCACAAGTCTGGTTCATCCTTGGGAGCAATTTCCATCTGTACAAACAATAGTACGCAAATATAAACACCAGTGGACCATGCAGCCGTCATACAGCTCAGGAAGGAGATGCATTCTGTCTCCTAGAGATGAACGTACTTTGGTGCGAAAAGTGCAAATCAATCCCAAAACAACGGCAAAGGACCTTGTGAAGATGCTGGAGGAAACAAGTACAAAAGTATCTATATCCACAGTAAAACGAGTCCTATATCGACATAAAGTCCTCTCAGCAAGGAAGAAGCCACTGCTCAAACCGCCATAAGAAAGCCAGACTACGGTTTGCAACTGCACATGGGGACAAAGTTCATACTTTTTGGAGAAATGTAGAACTGTTTGGCCATAATGACCATCGTTATGTTTGGAGGAAAAAGGGGGAGGCTTGCAAGCCGAAGAACACCATCCCAACCGTGAAGCACGGGGGTGGCAGCATCATGTTGTGGGGGTGCTTTGCTGCAGGAGGGACTGGTGCACTTCACAAAATAGATGGCATCATGAGGTAGGAAAATTATGTGGATATATTGAAGCAACATCACAAGACATCAGTCAGGAAGTTAAATCTTGGTCGCAAATGGGTCTTCCAAATGGACAATGACCCCAAGCATACTTCTAAAGTTGTGGCAAAATGGCTTAAGGACAACAAAGTCAAGGTATTGGAGTGGCCATCACAAAGCCCTGACATCAATCCTATTGAAAATTTGTGGGCAGAACTGAAAAAGCGTGTGCGAGCAAGGAAGCCTACAAACCGGACTCAGTTACACCAGCTCTGTCAGGAGTAATGGGCCAAAATTCACCCAACTTATTGTGGGAAGCTTGTGGAAGGCTACCCAAAATGTTTGACCCAAGTTAAACAATTTAAATGCAATGCTACCAAATACTAATTGAGTGTATGTAAACTTCTGACCC